>NC_052346.1:14120093-14155321 GCF_016432855.1 Salvelinus namaycush
CACAGGAGTGCGTCGGGTGGTCGTCACCCCGCAGTCTCCTGAATGTTATCCCCCCTCGTACTCCCCCGCTCTCTCCCCCACGCACCACCTCCCGCCGTACCTCACCCATCCCCACTTTATCCCCAACTCTCACTCCTTCTATCCCCCTGTGAGTCCTGGAGACCTGCCCCCCCACCAGTACTACCAACACCACCTCCCGCCCATATATGGAGAAGGTAAGATACCCACACCCCAGTCTAAGACATGTCTATGGGCATATTTATTATTATTTTTATTTCACCTTTATTTAACCAGCTAGGCCAGTTGAGAACAAGTTCTCATTTACAACTGCGACCTGGCCAAGATCAAGATCAAGCAGTGCGACACAAACAACAACACAGTTACACATGGAATTAACAAACGTACAGTCAATAACACAATAGAAAAGTCTATATACAGTGTGTGCAAATTAAGTAAGATTAGGGAGGTAAGGCAATAAATAGGCCGTAGTGGTGAAATAATTACAATTTAGCAAATAAACACTGGCGTGATAGATGTGCAGAAGATGAATGTGCAAGTTGAGATACTGGGGTGCAAAGGAGCAAAAAGAATATATAAATAAAATAAATAACAATATGGGGATGAGGTAGTTGGATGGGCTATTTACAGATGGGCTATGTACAGGTGCAATGATCTGTAAGCTGCTCTGATAGCTGATGCTTAAAGTTTCAGTGATTTTTGCAATACGTTCCAGTCATTGGCAGCAGAGAACTGGAAGGAAAGGCGGCCAAAGGAGGAATTGGCTTTGGGGGTGACCAGTGAAATATACCTGCTGGAGCGTGTGCTACGGGTGGGTGCTGCTATGGTGACCAGTGAGCTGAGATAAGGCGGGGCTTTACCTAGCAAGGACTTATAGATGACCTGGAGCCAGTGGGTTTGGCGACGAATATGGAGCGACGGCCAGCCAACGAGAACGCTGGCTGGCCCTCGATGCTACTGTGATAGGCTGCATCCGATTTGCTGAGTAGAGTGTTGGAGGCTATTTTGTAAATGACATCGCCGAAGTCAAGATCGGTAGGATAGTCAGTTTTACAAGGGTATGTTTGGCAGCATGAGTGAATTATGCTTTGTTGCGAAATAGGAAGCCGATTCTAGATTTAATTTTGGATTGGAGATGCTTAATATGAGTCTGGAAGGAGAGTTTACAGTCTAATCAGACACCTAGGTATTTGTAGTTGTTCACATATTCTAAGTCCAAAGTAGTGATGCTAAGCGGGCGGGCAGGTGTGGGCAGCGATCGGTTGAAGAGCATGCATTTAGTTTTACTTGCATTTAAGAGCAGTTGGAGGCCATGGAAGGAGAGTTGTATGGCATTGAAGCTCTGGAGGTTAGTTAACACAGTGTCCAAAGAAGGGCCAGAAGTATACAGAATGGTGTTGTCTGCGTAGAGATGGATCAGAGAATCACCAGCCGCAAGAGCGACATCATTGATATATACAGAGAAAAGAGTCGGCCCGAGAATTGAACCCTGTGGTACCCCCATAGAGACTGCCAGAGGTCCGAACAACAGGCCCTTCGATTTGACACACTGAACTCTGTCTGAGAACTAGTTGGTGAACCAGTCGAGGCTGTCATTTCTGAACCCAAGGCTGTTGAGTCTGCCGATAAGAAAGCCTCGGCCAGGTCGATGAATACGACTGCACAGTATTGTCTTTTGTCGATGGCGGATATGATATCGTTTAGGACTTTAAGCGTGGCTGAGGTGCACCCATGACCAGCTCGGATACCAGATTGCAAAGCGGAGAAGGTACGGTGGGATTCGAAATGGTCTGTGATCTGTTTGTTAACTTAGCTTTCGAAGACCTTAGAAAGGCAGGGTAGGATAGATATAGGTCTGTAGCAGTTTGGATCAAGAGTGTCCCCCCCTTTGAAGAGGGGGATGACCGCAGATGCTTTCCAATCTTTGGGAATCTCAGACGATACGAAAGAGATGTTGAACAGGCTAGTATTAGGGGTTGCAACAATTGCGGAGGATAATTTTAGAAAGAGAGGGTCCAGGTTGTCTAGCCCAGCTGATTTGTAGGGGTCCAGATTTTGCATCTCTTTCAGAACATCAGCTATATGGATTTGGGTGAAGGAGAAATGGAGGAGGCTTGGGCAAGTTGCTGTGGGGGGTGCAGAGCTGTTGACCGGGGTAGAGGTAGCCAGGTGGAAAGCATGGCCAGTCGTAGAAAAATGCTTATTGAAATTCTCGATTATCGTAGATTTATCGGTGGTGACAGTGTTTCCTAGCCTCAGTGCAGTGGGCAGCTGGAAGGACGTGCTCTTATTCTCCATAGACTTTACAGTGTCCCAGAACCTTTGGGAGTTTGTGCTACATGTAACCGATGTGAAATGGCTAGCTAGGTAGCGGTGGTGCGCGCTAGCAGCCTTTCAGTCGGTGACGTCACTTGCTCTGAGACTTGAAGTAGTGGTTCCCCTTGCTCTGCAAGGGCCGCGGCCTTTGTGGAGTGCTGGGTAACGATGCTTCGTGGGCGACCGTTGTTGATGTGTGCAGAGGGTCCCTGGTTCGCGCCCGGGTATGGGCGAGGGGACGGACGTAAAGTTAAACTGTTACATACAGGATACAAATATTTGTTTGAAAAAGCTAGCATTTGCTTTCCTAACTGGTTCCTAACTACCCTGAAAAGTTTCATCTCGCGGGGGCTAGTCGATGCTAATGCAGTACACCACAGGATGTTTTTGTGCTGTCAAGGGCAGTCAGGTCTGTTCCTTGTTCAACATTTTTTGAATGGGGCATGCTTATTTAAGATGGTGAGGTAAGCATGTTTATAGAATAACCAGGCATCCTCTACTGACGGAATGAGGTTCCATGATAATTTGGGTGAGATTGAGGGCATCTAGCTTAGATTGTAGGATGGCCGGGGTGTTAAGCATTTAAAAAGGCAAGTCAGTTAAGAACAAATTCTTATTTTCGATGACGGCCTAGGAACAGTGGGTTAACTGCCTGTTAATGGGCAGAACGACAGATTTGTACCTTGTCAGCTCGGGGATTTGAACTTGCAACCTTTCGGTTACTAGCCCAACACTCTATCCACTATGCTACCCCATATATCCCAGTATAAGTCACCTAACAGTACAAACTCTGAAGATAAATTGGGGGCAATTCATTCACATATGGTGTCCAGGACGCAGCTGGGGGCTGAGGGGGGTCTGTAACAAGCGGCAACAGTGAGAGACTTGTTTCTGAAAAGGTGAATTTTTTAAATTAGAAGCTCAAATTGTTTGGGCACAAACCTGGATAGTATGACAGAACTCTGCAGGCTATCTCTGCAGTAGATTGCAACTCCACTCCCTTTGGCAGTTCTATCTTAGCGGAAAATGTTATAGTTGGGGATGGAAATTTCAGAATTTTTGGTGGCCATCCTAAGCCAGGATTCAGACACGGCTAGGACATCAGGGTTGGCAGAGGGTGCTAAAGCAGTGAAAAAAACTAACTTAGGGAGGAGGCTTCTACGGTTACAGAAACTTTTACGGTTACAGAAGTCAACAAATGATAGCGCCTGGGGAATAGGAGTGGAACTGGGGGCTACAGGGCTAACCTCTACATCACCAGAGGAACAGAGGAGGAGTAGGATAAGGGTACGGCTAAAGGCTATAAGAACTGGTCGTCTAGTGCGTTGGGGACAGAGAATAAAAAGAGCAGATTTCTGGGCGTGGTAGAATAGATTCAAGGCATAATGTACAGACAAGGGTATGGTAGGATGTGAGTACAGTGGAGGTAAAACTTTGCGTTGTGTGATGATGAGAGAGGTTTCATCTCTGGAGGCATTAATTAACGTAGGTAAGGTCTCCACATGTGTGTGGGGTGGGACGAAAGAGCTATCTAAGGCAATTTGAGCGGGACTGAGGGCTCTACAATGAAATAAAGCAATAAAAACTAGCCAATACAGCAGTAGACAAGGCATATTGACATTAGAGAGAGGCATAACGCAATCACAGGTGTTGATCAGGAGAGCTAAGACAACAATGGGTAAATGGTGAAGAAAGGGCAGAGCGGGTCAGTTAGATACATACAGAACCTGAGTTCGAGGCTGGGGCCGACAGGTAAACAAAATGAGGTACCATGTTATTGAAACAGTCCAGGGGACATCAGCTGTGTAGCCGAGTGATCATAGGGTCAAAAGAGTAGCAATAGGTGAGACAGGGTGCTGTACGGTATTCACTACTACACTGGGCAAGCAGGGGACACAGCATTCAGAAAAAGCTAATGGGCCGGGGCTAGTAGATGGTTCTGTTGCGATATCGTAACAGAATAGCCTGTTGAGACCACATTGGGCGATCACGTCGGCAGTCCAGTCGTGATGCATCGGCGGGGCTCCGTGTCGTAGCCCTAGAATTAGTTGGTATATGGGCCTAGCTCGAGGCTAGCTGGTGCTTGCTTCGGGACAGAGGCGTTAGCTAACAGTAGCCACTCGTTTGCAGCTAGCTAGGAGTAATGACACAGTGTATTGATCCAGAGCGGCAGGAATCCGGTGATATGGTAGAGAGAAGCAGTCGGATATGTTCTGGGTTGATATCACGCTGTGCAGACTGGCAGGTGATTGATTGTCCGAGCTAAGGCCGGCTGATTCCGGGGAAAAAAGGTGAGGACAGCTAGCCGTAGCTAACAAAGACTAGTGGCTAGTTAGCTGGTGTCAGAATGGTATATTGGAGGCGAAGTCAAGTGCAGGAGAGCAGATTATAATGAACAGGCACACTTTATTATAGTTCCAAAAAAACGAGAGCACTACATGAAACAAACGCGCTCAAAAAACAGAAGAGAAAAGTAGAGCTCGTAAACTAACACCACATAACATGAAAACAATTACACACAAAACATGATGGGAAACAGAGGGTTAAATACAAGTAGCCTAATTGGGGAAATAAAAACTAGGTGTGTATGGAAACAAGACAAGACAAATGGATATACAAAAAATGGAGCGGCGATGGCTAGAAAGCCGGTGACGTCGATCGCCGAACGACGCCCGAACAAGGAGAGGGGCTGACTTCGGCAGAAGTCGTGACAGCTAGCTAGCTCCTGATGGAAGTTCCAGTTATAAGGAATAAAAATAGCAGATCCGTACCACATTGGGTGAGGCGGGTTACAGGAAAGTATATTTAGTTTATAGATAGCAGTGAGATTAAGCTATATACGTCTATGGGCATATGAGATACTGTAGCCTATACTAGAGATATATGTGGTAGAAAAAGTACTTAATTGTCATACTTGAGTAAAAGTAAAGATAGCTTAATAGAAAATGACTCAAGTAAAAGTGAAAGTCACCGAGTAAAATACTACTAAAAGTATTTGGTTTTAAATATACTTAAGTATCAAAAGTAAATGTAGTGGCTAAAATATACTTAAGTATCAAAAGTAAAAGTATAAATAATTTCAAATTCATTATATTAAGCAAACCAGACAGCATTATTTTCTTGTTTTTTTAGTTTATGGATAGCCAGGGGCACACTCCAACACTAATTTTTCAAACAAGCATTTGTGTTTAGTGAGTCCGCCAAATCAGATGCAGTAGGGGTGACCAGAGATTTTCTCTTTAAGTGCGTGAATTGAATTTTTTTCCTGTCCTGCTAAGCATTCAAAATGTAACGACTACTTTTGGGTGTCAGGGAGAATGTATGGAGTAAGAAGTACATTATATTCTTTAGGAATGTAGTGAAGTAAAAGTAAAAGTTGTCAAAAATATATATAGTAAAGTGAAGTGCAGATACCCCAAAAAACTACTTAAGTAGTACTTTAAAGTATTTTTACTTAAGTACTTTACACCACTGGAGATATATACAGTACCAGTCAAAAGTTTGGACACATCTACTTATTCATTCATTTTATTTTATTTTGTACTATTTTCTACATTGTAGAATAATGAAATAACACATGAATCATGTAGTAACCAAAAACGTGTTCAACAAATCAAATTAGATTTTAGACTTTAGATTCTTCAAAGTAGCCACACTTTGACTTGATGACAGCTTTGCACATTTTTGGCATTCTCTCAACCAGCTTCACTTGGAATGCTTTTCCAACAGCCTTGAAAGAGTTCCCACATATGCTGAGCACTTGTTGGCTACTTTTCCTTCACTCTGCGGTCCAACTCATCCCAAACCATCTCAAATGGGTTGAGGTCAGGTGATTGTGGAGGCCAGGTCATCTGTTGCAGAACTCCATCACTCTTCTTCTTGGTCAAATAGCCCTTACACAGCCTGGAGGAGTGTTGGGTCATTGTCCTGTTGAAAAACAAATGATAGTCCCACTAAGCGCAAACCAGATGCGATGGCGGATCACTGCAGAATGCTGTGGTAGCCATGCTGGTTAAGTGTGCCTTGACTTCTAAATAAATCACTAACAGTGTCACCATCAAAGCACCATCACACCTCCTCCACCATGCTTCATGGTGGGAACCACACATGCAGAGATCATCCGTTCACCTACTCTGCGTCTCAAAGATACGGCGGTTGGAACCAAAGATCTCAAATTTGGATTCATCAGACCAAAGGACAAATTTCCACCAGTCTAATGTCCATTGCTCGTGTTTCTTTCCCCAAGCAAGTCACTTCTTCTTATTGGTGTCCTTTAGTAGTGGTATCTTTGCAGCAATTTGACCATGAAGGCCTGATTCACACAGTCTCCTCTAAACAGTTGATGTTGAGATGTGTCTGTTACTTGAACTTTGTGAAGCATTTATTTGGGCTGCAATTTCTGAGGCTGGTAACTCTAATGAACTTATCTGTCACGCCCTGACCTTAGATATCTCTGTTTTTCTTTATATTTGGTTAGGTCAGGGTGTGACTAGGGTGGGTACTCTAGTTTTGTATGTCTAGGGTTTTTGTATTTCTAGGGTTTTTGTATGTCTATGTCAAGGCAAAGGGTGGCTACTTTGAAGAACCTAAAATCTAAAATCTATTTTGATTTGTTGAACACTTTTTTGGTTACTACATGATTCCATATGTGTTATTTCATAGTGTTGATGTCTTCACTATTATTCTACAATGTAGAAAATAGTAAAAAATTAAGAAAACCCTGGAATGAGTAGGTGTGTCCAAACTTTTGACTGGTACTGTTTATATATACACTAAGTGTACAAAACATTAGGAACACCTTAATATTGAGTTGCGCCCCCCCACACACACTTTTGCCCTCAGAACAGCCTCAATTTGTCAGGGCATGGACTCTACAAGGTGTCGAAAGCGTTCCACAGGGATGCTGGCCCATGTTGACTCTAATGCTTCCCACAGTTGTGTCAAGTTGGCTGGATGTCCTTTGGGTAGTATACCATTCTTGATACACACAGGAAACTGTTGAGCGGGAAAAACCCAGCAGCATTGCAGTTCTTGACACACTCAAACCGGTGCGCCTGGCACCCACTACCATACTCCGTTCAAAGGCACTTATTTTGTCTTGCCCATTCACCCTCTGAATGGCACACATACACAATCCATGTCTCAATTGTCTCAAGGTGTCACGGCCGTTGCAAAAAGCCAAGGTGCAGCGTGGTGAGCGTACATGTTCCTTTAATAAACAAGACGCCGAACAAAACAATAAACAATACAAAACAAACCGTGAAGCTTCAGGCTATGTGCCCTAAACAAAAGTCAACTTCCCACAAACACAGGTGGAAAAAACAGCTACCTAAGTATGGTTCCCAATCAGAGACAACGATAGACAGCTGTCCCTGATTGAGAACCATACCCGGCCAAAACACAGAAATAGAAAATCATAGAAACACAAAACATAGAATGCCCACCCCAACTCACGCCCTGACCAAACCAAAATAGAGACATAAAAAGGATCTCTAAGGTCAGGGCGTGACACAAGGCTTAAAAATCCTTCTTTGATGTCACAAATCGCCTGGAGTGGTGGGTGCAGAGTCACTTGCAGAGAGCAGAGGATACTGGGGAAAACCGTCTTTATTGGGATTCCCACGCGAACGCCCAAAACCATAGGCGATAAACAGACAGAAAAATAGTCCGACCCAACACAGGGCACAAACGGACAGGAACACAAACACGCACACCCCGACTAACAGAAAATAATCCTGCACGAACATAGGCGGGCCTAACAGGCTTAAATAGACATCAATCAAGAAACGAAATAAGGGACAGGTGCAACCAATCAGACCAAACGAACAGAAAAGGAAAAAGGGATCGGTGGCGGCTAGTAGACCGGCGACGACGACCGCCGAGCGCCACCCGAACAGGCAGGGGAGCCACGTGACATTTAACCTATGTCCTCCCCTTCATCTACACTGATTGAAGTGGATGTAACAAATTACATCAATAAGGGATCATATCTTTCACCTGGATTCACCTGGTCCGTCTATGTCTGTAGCAGGTGTCCTTAATGTGTTGTCCACCCAGTGTATATACATACACCTAAATGACATAGCTAACTCCCTCTCTCGTCTTTCCTTCTCTCACTTTCCTCTCCCTCTCTCCCTCCCTATTCACCCGCTCCATCTCTCCGTCTCCCAGAGATAATCCCAGTGTATGGCATGTCCAGCTACATTGGTAGAGAGGAGAGCTATAGCAAGCCCCAGCCTAAGAAGGTAAAGGAGCAGAGACAGCTGGAGCGACAGAACAGACTCAACTCTCCTCCCTCCTCCCTGTACAAGCCTCTGGGCTCCAGCCACAATGGATACAGGTCAGAGAATAGTCCTGGTGTTAGAGACTAGTTCAACTAGTTCCAGACTACAGATGTACCATCTTAATTTGAGCACTTTGTTGTCGCAGAGAATATTCCTGCGCTAGCAAGAAATGCTAACTTGTCGTGTGTTCATGGTTTAATAAGGCTTCTAAAGTTTGTCATTTTCACTTTAAAATGTCAGACTTTATTTGCCCTAATGAAAAATGTGTGAACCGCTACAGAAATGTCCATGAATTATAATCCACATAATAATTCACATTTCCTGTTGCTACAGGATTATTTTCCTGCTGTGAGAAACTGTACTTACAGTACTACTTAAAGACTAGATACAATACTAGTTAGAGACTAGTTACAATACTAGTTAGAGCTTAGAGACTAGTTTCTTTCTCTACAAGTGTGGAGAGACTAGCCTTATAATTAGAGAGAAGTTACAGACTAGTTATAGACTAGTTAGTAGTTTAGACTAGTTACTGGTTTTACTAGTGATCAACTTGATCTACAAGTCTGAGATCTATAGCCATAATGCAGACAGAAGAGACACTATAGACAAGTTACAGACTTTCACCAGACATTGTTTTCCTATGGAAGTTACAGACTTTCACCAGACATTGTTTTCCTATGGAAGTTACAGACTTTCACCAGACATTGTTTTCCTATGGAAGTTACAGACTTTCACCAGACATTGTTTTCCTATGGAAGTTACAGACTTTCACCAGACATTATTTTCCTATGGAAGTTACAGACTTTCACCAGACATTGTTTTCCTATGGAAGTTACAGACTTTCACCAGACATTATTTTCCTATGGAAGTTACAGACTTTCACCAGACATTGTTTTCCTATGGAAGTTACAGACTTTCACCAGACATTATTTTCCTATGGAAGTTACAGACTTTCACCAGACATTGTTTTCCTATGGAAGTTACAGACTTTCACCAGACATTGTTTTCCTATGGAAGTTACAGACTTTCACCAGACATTGTTTTCCTATGGAAGTTACAGACTTTCACCAGACATTGTTTTCCTATGGATGGATGAGGTTGTCTAAAACACATGCAAACTATTTGACTCTGTGTTTTAAGAGCATTTGTTGGGTCTATTGTCACTGTAAAGTCTGCTGAGATGCTTTCCATGCAGTTTGTGTCAATAAAGTTTGGTTGTATTTGATTGGTTATAGCGGGAAGAGCCATGTCCCTTCGCTAGGGTCGTTGGGGTCAATGGGCGGAGCTAACAGTCCAGGAGGAAAGAAACCGGAACGACGACAACTACGGAGCAGCCCAAGGAGCAACGAGCCAGACACACACACACAATCACCGCAAGGTAAACACACGCACACACACACGCAGGCACACACACACAGAGAAGTGAATACTCTTCAGATGTCTCTCCCTCTTTTCTTCTCAATGAAAGAAAAAGATGAATATGAATGGTGCCTTACTGAGGTGGAGAGGAGAGGTGGAAAGGGAGGTAGGGGGTAGAGAAGGGGTTGTCTAGGTAACCACATAGCTGAGTCTTTTCCGAGACCTATCGGTTTCTCCCTCTACAATACTGGCCTTGTCTGGGAGGGGGGGCAGGATAGGAGAGAGGAGAGGTAGTGAGGAGAGGAGTGGAGGTGAGGGGAGAGAGGGAAGAGGGGTGAGGTACAGTACATATCTGTTGAGTCCTGTTCTCCATGAAGGAACCCTTTGAGCTCTCTTTCAAACACACACATCTCTATCTCGCTGGCCTGTGTGCAGAGGTGGTGACAGACAGGCCTGCTGAGAGACACCAGAGTTAATCCCAAAGAAGCAGTTCAAACCACCTCTCAGACCCCCATTTCAGCTTTGGACCAGCCCGGCTGTACAGTCCGGGGTCAGGGGAATGTTCCATTGAGGCCAGGTGTAAGGGGGGGTTTGTTGGGCTGGGTGGTGACATCATGGAAAGAGAGAGAGCCTGATGAGCTTTGATCAACTCAGTATCTTCACACACACATACACACACGTACAGTACATGTCAGTGTATGTCTAGGAGTAGCTGTGTCTTTCTGATGGTCTGACAGGGCCTCAGTTCTGGACTGGAGATCAGGCTGACTCAGCTACAACACACACACACACACACACACACACACACACACACACACACACACACACTGACACCCCGTGACTGGGTTTCCTCTAAAACAATCAGAGCATGAGAGAGGGAGAAAGAGAGAGAGAGGGAGAAAAAGAGAAGAGTATGATAGAGGGACAGGGGAATTAAAAGTCAGAAAAGATCATATGAGAGCGATTGAAAAGCTCGGAGGTAGACTGAGTGGAGAGAAAGATAGTAGAGAGAGTGAGAGGGGGATGAGAGACAAAAGGAGAGAAAGAGAGATATCTTAAGGACTGAGAGAGAGAACATTCCATCTGTCTAATCTACTGCTTGGCCCTCTGCTTTCAACCATGAGTATCACACACACACACACACACACACACACACACACACACACACACACACACACACACACACACACACACACACACACACTCACACACAAACACACACCCACGCTGCAGACTTTGCTCTGTGCCCTCCTGGACGTGTGTGTTTGTGTGTCTATTGGCTAATGTACTATAGTCCAGTAATGTGCTTGGCTACCAGTCAGTCAAGACAGTCAGTAAAGCCCACCGCTCTTCCTTAGAACTGAGCCGCTCTAAACACAATCAGATGTGCCTCTGTCCTCCATGATGGATCTACGTCAGCGGTGCAGTTTATCTGTAGAGAGCAGTGATTTCAGGAAACTGATGTCCCATGGTGGATCAATGCCAGCATTGCAGTTTCTCAGTAGAGCTTAGATTTCAACTGAAACAGATGTGCCTTTGTCCGCCATGTTGGTTCTACGTCATCCTAACTGCAGCACCTTTCTGTAATTCTAGTGGAGCTTTCAAGATGATGTCAGTAGTCTTCAGGTCAGAGAGTTGGAGCCCTAGAAAGATGTCCAAGTTCCCGACTTGGTATTCCGACTTGGTATTCCAACTTGGTATTCTGACTTGGTATTCCGACTTGGTATTCCAACTTGGTATTCCGACTTGGTATTCCGAGGAGAGAAAATAGACGACTCCTGACACATTTAAAACAAAAGCCTTTGATGTAAGATGATGTCATCCCCAGAGAGAGAGATAGAGAGAGAGAGATGTACGTGCTCGTTTAGTTTGTTAACACTTCTGACCCCTGACCTTAGCATGACTCAGGCCATTTAAAATTAAAAATGTTGTCATAGTGACTCTCCGTAAGTGAGTACGCTCTCCCACCCTCAAGGAGTACAAGTCCAGTCTGACTCAGTCTTATTCTTACAAGTCTCTCTTACACACATCTGCACAATGTTGGCTAGTGCAGAGCTGCATATCATCAGACTATCATTACCATCTGATGTAGATGATCTTCAGAACAGTGATATTAACACATTTCTGTCGACTGGGTTGAAACTGTACTTCTACCATCTCAGAGTTCCCAACGCTTCAGCCAACACACACACACACACACACACACACACACACACACACACACACACACACACACACACACACACACACACACACACACACACACACACACACACACACACACACTAATCCTCTCTGTAAACCATGGTATCTGTCCATGAGAACTAAACTGTCACCATGACTACATGGTGTTAACAATTAGGGTTAGGGTTAAGGTTAGGGTTATGGGTTAGGGGAAATAGGATTTTGAATGGAAATACATTTGAGGTCCCCACAAGGATAGAAAAACAAGTGTGTGTGTGTGTGTTAAGGAGGCCAGCTGTTGAGCAGATGGAATGCTCACTATGCATAGATGAAAACGCTGTGGAACTCACCCTGCAGGCTTCTTTTTCTATCGCTCTGTTTCTTTCTCTCTCTCATTCTCCTTTTGCTCTCTTTATCTTATATCTCCCTCTATCTCTACAGTGCCGTTAAATAGCCCATCTTAATGATCGGCTATGAAAAGCCAACTGACATTTACTCCTGAGGTGCTGACTTGCTGCACCCTCAACAACCACTGTGATAATTATTATTTGACCCTGCTGGTCATCTATGAACATTTGAACATCTTGGCCATGTTCTGTTATAATCTCCACCCGGCACAGCCAGAAGAGGACTGGCCACCCCTCATAGCCTGGTTCCTCTCTAGGTTTCTTCCTAGGTTTTGGCCTTTCTAGGGAGTTTTTCCTAGCCACCGTGCTTCTACACCTGCATTGTTTTTGTACAGCACTTTGAGATATCAGCTGATGTAAGAAGGGCTATATAAATACATTTGATTTGATTTGATTTTAAATAGTATTTGCCCCCTTTAAAAAAAATCTACTTTTGCATATTTCTGATGCTGAATGATATCAGATCTTCAACCAAAACCAACCAAATACATACTTATCTGATTTATTTCATAAACAAAGTTATGCAACACCCAATTCTCCCATGTGAATAAGTTATTTCCGTCCCACACTCAATAACTGGTTGTGCCACCTTTGGCAGCAATGACACCAAGCAAACACTTCCTGTAGTTGTTGATCAGTCTCTCACGTCGCTCTGGAGGAATTTTGGCCCACTCTTCCATGCAGTAACTGTAACGGAGCAACATTTGTGGGTTTTAAAGCTTCATCTGCTCGTTAGGCCATTCCAAAACTATAAATGTGTTGCTTTTTAGACATTTTCACGTAGACTTGATTGTGTGTTTTGGATCATTGTCTTGCTGCATGACCCAGCTGCACTTCAGCTTCCCGCTCACCGAAGGGTGACCTGACATTCTCCTGTAGAATTCTCTGATACAGAGCAGAATTCATGGTTCCTTCTATTAAGGCAAGTCGTCCAGGTCCTGAGGCAGCAAAGCATCCCCAAACCATCAGACTACCACCACCATGCTGACCCCAAACCATCAGACTACCACCACCATGCTGACCCCAAACCATCAGACTACCACCACCATGCTGACCCCAAACCATCACACTACCACCACCATGCTGACCCCAAACCATCAGACTACCACCACCATGCTGACCCCAAACCATCAGACTACCACCACCATGCTTGACCGTTGTTAGAGGGTTTTTACTGTGGATGCAGTGTTTGGTTTTCACCAGACATAATGGGACCCATGTTGTCCAAAATGTTCCGCGGGAGAATTCTACAGGAGAATGTCAGGTCATCTGTCTGTGAGCGGAAGCTGAAGCACAGCTGGGTCATGCAGCAAGACAATGATCCAAAACACACAATCAAGTCTACATGAAAATGGCTAAAAAGCAACAAATTTATAGTTTTGGAAAGGACCAGTCAAAGTCCAGACCTGATCCCAATGAGATGTTGTGGCAGGATTTGAAACAAGCAGTTACAGCAGTTCTGCATGGAAGAGTGGGACAGCGATGTGAGAGACTGATCAACAACTACAGGAAGCATTTGGTAGCAGTCATGGCTGCTAAAGGTGGTACAACCAGTTATTAAGTGTGAGGGGAAAATGACGTTTTCTCACTGGACAATTGGTCGTTGCATCTTCGCTAATTAAATAAATAAAATAAGTATATTTTTTGTTGTTGTTGTTATTTGTAAATTCAGGTTCCCTTTATCTAATATTAGGTTTTGGTTGAAGATCTGATAACGTTCGGTATAAAAAAATATGCTAAAATCAGAAAGGGGGCAAATACTTTTTCATGGCACTGTACCTCTCTTTCTTTGTCTCTGTATCTCCTCCGTTCCTTCAGTTCATTGTTTCTAGTTTCTAAAAGTCTGTTTTTTAATACACACAGACACACTTAGATATATTCACACAGTCTGACAAGCCCCTCCCCCGTGCATCTGCTGCGCCTGCTGATGATGTCACAGAACTGGAACACACTGATTGTGTATTCACACTGTGTATTCACCCTACGCTCCTCTTACATTTGCCATTTTAGTCATTTAGCTCTTATCCAGAGCAACTTGCAATTAGTGCATTCATCTTAAGATATGTAGGTGAGACAACAACACGTTACGATCGTAAGTACAGTTACCCTCAACAAAGTCTCTATCAGCAAAACCAGTGCTAGTGGGGAAAACCGGAGTGCCTTGATTTTATTTTAGGGAGTGCTTGCGTTGGGATGAAGGGTTTGAGTGTAGTCTGATGGTAGGGAGGGCCAGTTCCCCTTGCTGCTCAGTAGGCCAGCACCCGCGTCTTGAAGATGACCCTCACAAACCCTGTACTCCTCCTCTCTGCGTTCCTCACTTTTCTCTCCATCCTGATAAACATCCCTTCTTCTCTTCTCCTCCTCCGCTCCTCTTCTGTGTTCTAATCCCTCTCTCCTCTCCTTCTCTCCTCTGCGTGTGTGTTTCCTCTCTCTCCTCTCCTTCTCTCCTCTCCTTCTCTCCTCTGCGTGTGTGTTTCCTCTCTCTCCTCTCCTTCTCTCCTCTGCGTGTGTGTTTCCTCTCTCTCCTCTCCTTCTCTCCTCTCCTTCTCTCCTCTGCGTGTTTCCTCTCTCTCCTCTCCCTCTCTCCTCTCCTTCTTTCCTCTCCTTCTCTCCTCTGCGTGTGTGTTTCCTCTCTCCTCTCCCTCTCTCCTCTCCTTCTCTCCTCCTTCTCTCCTCTGCGTGTGTATTTCCTCTCTCTCCTCTCCCTCTCTCCTCTCCTTCTCTCCTCTCCTTCTCTCCTCTGCGTGTGTGTTTCCTCTCTCCTCTTTCTTTCTGTCTTTCTTTTTCCAAGTCCCACTCTTACTCAGCTCAGACCACTGTCTCTTCTCCCTTCCCCCTCACCATCCCTCTCTTCCTCCTGTCCTCTGTTGCTCTGTCGTTCTTTGTCTCCGTCCTCTGTAATCAAACAAACACATCCAGACAGACAGAGACAGGAGATGTGGTCAGGAGAGATGTAACCTGATGCTACTGACTCTCTCTCTCTCTCTCTCTCTCTCTCTCTCTCTCTCTCTCTCTCTCTCTCTCTCTCTCTCTCTCTCTCTCTCTCTCTCTCTCTCTCTCTCTCTCTCTCTCTCTCTCTCTCTCTCTCTCTCTCTGAAACACAAACCATTTCTGGGTGATTTAGTGAACTCTGCTCTGATGGAGAAAGCAGCTCTGCTCCTGTCTGAAGCAACTCTGATATAGGGATTACACACACACACACACTACACACTCTGGGGAAAAACTTCCATTGCGCACACACACACACACACACACACACACACACACACACACACACACACACACACACACACACACACACACACACACACACACACACACACACACACACTCTGGGGAAAAACTTCCATTACACACAGACACACACCCCAGCGCTAACCCCGACCCACTCCTAAATCACCCCTAGACATGCTCTACCACTGGACCTGTGTGTGTGTGTGTGTGTGTGTGTGTGTGTGTGTGTGTGTGTGTGTGTGTGTGTGTGTGTGTGTGTGTGTGTGTGTGTGTGTGTGTGTGTGTGTGTGTGTGTGTGTGTGTGTGTGTGTGTGTGTGTGTGTGTGTGTGTGTGTGTGTGTGTGTGTGTGTTACTGGAACCCTGTTTTATGAGCAGACAACAGAACAGAGGGCAGACCTAGGCAGTAATCCAGGTTGGTGTCTGTACATACTGTACATACTGTATATGACAGCTCAGCCTGCCCTCTGGTGGTGCTTAGCTGTAATTTCACCCTCTCACACAAGGACAGAAACACACTAGTTGGTGGTAATGTTGTGTCTGTTCTCTCTCCTCAGATCACGACTCGGAGGCAAAGAGAGTTCAGGAAGTGCTCTCCGCCATCGACAAACCACAGGTCAGTCACACACACACACACACACACACACACACACACACACACACACACACACACACACACACACACACACACACACACACACACACACACACACACACACACACTCGCAGACAAAGACATCTGTACCTAAAGGCTTCTTCCTCCCAGAGCAGTATGTCCTTTGGAGCCCAGAACACCTGTAGTCCCCAACCTGACCACACAGGGGCAGTATTGTACCACCTCAACAAACAGGACTAGGGCTTCAAATCTTCCGGTAATTTGCCAAAGTTACCGGAATCTTCAGTAATTTTGGTAAATAACAGACAATCTATGGCAATCAATCGAAACTTTGGTCATTTATACTTGAATAACTTTTTAAAAAAATTCTTCATATATAGTATTAATTTGTTATATCTGTGTCCATATTATCCATGAGTTTCTAGTGGGTAGACCATATAGTTCAAGAGAAAATCGGCTAATTAATGAAAAAAAGCATCTAATCAACAATGGCATTATTTTCTACTACCTCTGCAACTCTTCCAACTATTGACTGTGTTCACAACTGTCAGTTTGATGCAAAAACATTGACAAAAACAAATATTGGACATAGTAAAATAAATGAAAGTGTATTAAAAATATATAAAGGTTATTTCATGCTGAAACCCTCATATTCAACATCAATGGTATTCAATAAGTTGATTGTTTATATTTAGGATAATGTTTTACAGCTTTGTCATTCCATTTTTTTATTTTAAAATCATCTTTACTTGTGATAAGGCCACACAGAGGGGCAGAGGTACCCAAAAGGGCCACTAGATGTCTTGAGATAGATTACATCAAATCCAGTAATCCATAAAAGTTTCCAGTAAAATACCCTCCCTTTGCAACCCTACACAGGACTCTAATGGATCTCCTGTACAGAGGGAGAGAGAGAGAGAGAGAGAGAGAGAGAGAGAGAGAGAGACTGTCAGCTTGTCTTCTAGAGGCTTCTAGAGGGAGAGGTCATATGAGACCGTCTTCAGTGTGTCTCTGTGATTTGTCTCCAGGGCAGATTGGGTATTCAGTGGATGTGGTTTGTCTCCAGGGCAGATTGGGTATTCAGTGGATGTGGTTTGTCCCCAGGGCAGATTGGGTATTCAGTGGATGTGGTTTGTCCCCAGGGCAGATTGGGTATTCAGTGGATGTGGTTTGTCTCCAGGGCAGATTGGGTATTCAGTGGATGTGGTTTGTCCCCAGGGCAGATTGGGTATTCAGTGGATGTGTTTTTCTCCAGGGCAGATTGGGTATTCAGTGGATGTTGTTTGTCCCCAGGGCAGATTGGGTATTCAGTGGATGTGTTTGTACCCAGGGCAGATTGGGTATTCAGTGGATGTGTTTGTACCCAGGGCAGATTGGGTATTCAGTGGATGTGTTTTTCCCCAGGGCAGATTGGGTATTCAGTGGATGTGTTTTTCCCCAGGGCAGATTGGGTATTCAGTGGATGTGTTTTTCTCCAGGGCAGATTGGGTATTCAGTGGATGTGTTTTTCCCCAGGGCAGATTGGGTATTCAGTGGATGTGTTTTTCCCCAGGGCAGATTGGGTATTCAGTGGATGTGTTTTTCTCCAGGGCAGATTGGGTATTCAGTGGATGTGTTTTTCTCCAGGGCAGATTGGGTATTCAGTGGATGTGTTTTTCTCCAGGGCAGATTGGGTATTCAGTGGATGTGTTTTTCTCCAGGGCAGATTGGGTATTCAGTGGATGTGTTTTTCTCCAGGGCAGATTGGGTATTCAGTGGATGTGTTTTTCTCCAGGGCAGATTGGGTATTCAGTGGATGTGTTTTTCTCCAGTGTAGATTGGGTATTTAGTCGATGTGGTGTCTGGATGAACGATCACCCCGCTGTGTGTGTGTACACGTGTGTCTTTCTCCGTTGCCTGCGGTTTGGGTAAATGTATCTTTGTGTGTCTGTGTGTGCGTGCGTGCGTGTGTGAGTGTGTGTGTGTGTGTGTGTGTGTGTGTGTGTGTGTGTGTGTGTGTGTGTGTGTGTGTGTGTGTGTGTGTGTGTGTGTGTGTGTGTGTAGAGACAGTGTTGGATGCGGTGATCGTTTCAGTGCCAGGGTGTGGGTAAATGTTTCTGTGTGTGTGTGTATATGTGTATGTGTGTGTGTGTGTGTGTGTGTGTGTGTGTGTGTGTGTGTGTGTGTGTGTGTGTGTGTGTGTGTGTGTGTGTGTGTGTAGAGACAGTGGTTGATGGGGTGATTGTTTCAGTACCAGGATGTGGGTAAATGTTTCTTCTACTCAGACTGTCATTTCACCGACCCGGCATCCGTGACGGGGATAACCTGGAACATAAACTGATAGGAACTTTGTGTGTGTGTGTTATCTAACGTGTGTGTGGTGTTCCAGGTGTCCAACGTGCACGCGCGGGGTGCTAGTTTGTCCTGGGCTCCCCCGGTTGGGCTGGTGAACCGGTTCAGCAACAGCCAGTCGCTCACCTACGAGGTCTCTCTGTCCGACAAGGGACGGGACGGCAAATACAGACTTATATACAGGTAAAACACACCTAACTCTGATCCTGACTAGCAGGTAAAACACACCTAACTCTGATCCTGGCTAGCAGGTAAAACACACCTAACTCTGATCCTGACTAGCAGGTAAAACACACCTAACTCTGATCCTGGCTAGCAGGTAAAACACACCTAACTCTGATCCTGACTAGCAGGTAAAACACACCTAACTCTGATCCTGACTAGCAGGTACAACACACCTATCTCTGACCCTGACTAGCAGGTAAAACACACCTAACTCTGACCCTGACTAGCAGGTAAAACACACCTAACTCTGATCCTGACTAGCAGGTAAAACACACCTAACTCTGATCCTGACTAGCAGGTACAACACACCTATCTCTGACCCTGACTAGCAGGTACAACACACCTAACTCTGATCCTGACTAGCAGGTAAAACACACTTAACTCTGATCCTGACTAGCAGGTAAAACACACCTAACTCTGATTCTGACTAGCAGGTAAAACACACCTAACTCTGATCCTGACTAGCAGGTAAAACACACCTAACTCTGATCCTGACTAGCAGGTAAAACACACCTAACTCTGATTCTGACTAGCAGGTAAAACACACCTAACTCTGATCCTGACTAGCAGGTAAAACACACCTAACTCTGATCCTGACTAGCAGGTAAAACACACCTAACTCTGATTCTGACTAGCAGGTAAAACACACCTAACTCTGATCCTGACTAGCAGGTAAAACACACCTAACTCTGATCCTGACTAGCAGGTAAAACACACCTAACTCTGATCCTGACTAGCAGGTACAACACACCTAACTCTGATCCTGACTAGCAGGTAAAACACACCCAATTCTGATCCTGACTAGCAGGTAAAACACACCTAACTTTGATCCTGGCTAGCAGGTAAAACACACCTAACTCTGATCCTGACTAGCAGGTAAAACACACCTAACTCTGATCCTGACTAGCAGGTAAAACACACCTAACTCTGATCCTGACTAGCAGGTAAAACACACCTAACTCTGATCCTGACTAGCAGGTACAACACACCTATCTCTGACCCTGACTAGCAGGTACAACACACCTAACTCTGATCCTGACTAGCAGGTAAAACACACCTAACTCTGATCCTGACTAGCAGGTAAAACACACCTAACTCTGATTCTGACTAGCAGGTAAAACACACCTAACTCTGATCCTGACTAGCAGGTACAACACACCTAACTCTGATCCTGACTAGCAGGTAAAACACACCCAATTCTGATCCTGACTAGCAGGTAAACACACCTAACTTTGATCCTGGCTAGCAGGTAAAACACACCTAACTCTGATCCTGACTAGCAGGTAAAACACACCTATCTCTGACCCTGACTAGCAGGTAAAACACACCTAACTCTGATCCTGACTAGCAGGTAAAACACACCTAACTCTGATTCTGACTATCAGGTAAAACACACCTAACTCTGATCCTGACTAGCAGGTAAAACACACCTATCTCTGATCCTGACTAGCAGGTAAAACACACCTAACTCTGATCCTGACTAGCAGGTAAAACACACCTAACTCTGATCCTGACTAGCAGGTACAACACACCTAACTCTGATCCTGACTAGCAGGTAAAACACACCTAACTCTGATCCTGACTAGCAGGTAAAACACACCTAACTCTGATCCTGACTAGCAGGTAAAACACACCTAACTCTGATTCTGACTAGCAGGTAAAACACACCTAACTCTGATTCTGACTAGCAGGTAAAACACACCTAACTCTGATCCTGACTAGCAGGTACAACACACCTAACTCTGATCCTGACTAGCAGGTAAAACACACCTAACTCTGATTCTGACTAGCAGGTAAAACACACCTAACTCTGATCCTGACTAGCAGGTAAAACACACCTAACTCTGATCCTGACTAGCAGGTAAAACACACCTAACTCTGATCCTGACTAGCAGGTACAACACACCTAACTCTGATCCTGACTAGCAGGTAAAACACAACTAACTCTGATCCTGACTAGCAGGTACAACACACCTAACTCTGATCCTGACTAGCAGGTAAAACACACCTAACTCTGATCCTGACTAGCAGGTAAAACACACCTAACTCTGATCCTGACTAGCAGGTAAAACACACCTAACTCTGATCCTGACTAGCAGGTAAAACACACCTAACTCTGATCCTGACTAGCAGGTAAAACACACCTAACTCTGATCCTGACTAGCAGGTAAAACACACCTAACTCTGATCCTGACTAGCAGGTAAAACACACCTAACTCTGATGCTGACTAGCAGGTAAAACACACCTATCTCTGACCCTGACTAGCAGGTACAACACACCTAACTCTGATTCTGACTAGCAGGTAAAACACACCTAACTCTGATCCTGACTAGCAGGTAAAACACACCTAACTCTGATGCTGACTAGCAGGTAAAACACACCTAACTCGGATCCTGACTAGCAGGTACAACACACCTAACTCTGATTCTGACTAGCAGGTAAAACACACCTAACTCTGATCCTGACTAGCAGGTAAAACACACCTAACTCTGATTCTGACTAGCAGGTAAAACACACCTAACTCTGATCATGACCTGATCATGACTAGCAGGTAAAACACACCTAACTCTGATCATGACTAGCAGGTAAAACACACCTAACTCTGATCCTGACTAGCAGGTAAAACACACCTAACTCTGATCCTGACTAGCAGGTACAACACACCTAACTCTGATCCTGACTAGCAGGTGTGTATGAACGTTCCAGACTTTGGAAGAACAACTGACGCAAACATAAACATCTCACTTTCATCTCAAGTGTAAATAACGTGTGTGTGTGTGTGTGTGTGTGTGTGTGTGTGTGTGTGTGTGTGTGTGTGTGTGTGTGTGTGTGTGTGTGTGTGTGTGTGTGTGTGTGTGTGTGTGTGTGTGTGTGTGTGTGTAGTGGAGAGGAGCTGGAGTGTCATCTAAAAGACCTGAGGCCAGCTTCAGACTACCACATACGGTAAGAACACACACCTTCCGTCAGCAACACACACACTTTTTCACCTCTTCTTTACTATTGTGTTAATAAATGAGATTATTAATGTTTTGTGTGTGTGTGTGTTTCAGAGTCAGCGCGGTGTGTAACTCTAACTTGAGGGGTGTGTGTTCGGAGACGGGGTCGTTCACAACACACACCTGCCCCCCTGACCTGCCCTTCCCCCCCAAACTGTCTCACCGCACCAAGAGCACCCTCACACTGCAGTGGAAGGTACACTTTTAGTTCCTTTCATTGGACGTTCCGATTGTTTACGCTTGTACCTTTTCTTCCTCTTCTTCAAGGTAGGCCAGCCGTCATGTGTATCGGTAGTAGAATTAGATATTTACACTCTTTCTCTCTCTAAAGGTAGTGGCCAGGCCAGTGTGTGTATGTAATGTAGTATTTAACCCTCTCTCTCTCTAAAGGTAGGCCAGGCCAGTGTGTGTATTAATGTAGTATTTAACTCTCTCCTCTCTCTCTAAAGGTAGGCCAGGCCAGTGTGTGTATGTAATGTAGGTATTTTAACCTTCTCTCTCTAAAGGTAGGCCAGGCCAGTGTGTTATGATATGTAGTATTTAACCTCTCTCTCTCTAAAGTAGGCCAGCAGGTGTGTTGTAATGTATATTAACTTTCTCTCTAAGGTAGGCCAGGCCAGTGTGTGTATGTATGTAGTATTTACACTCTCTCTCTCTAAAGGAGGCCGGCCAGTGGTGTATGTAATGTGTTTTAACTCTCTCTCTCTAAAAGGTAGGCCAGGGCACGTGTGTGTATGTAATGTAGTATTTACTCTCTCTCTCTCTAAAGGTAGGCCAGGCCATTGTGTGTATGTAATGTAGTATTTAACCTCTCTCTCTAAAGGTAGCCAGGCCAGTGTGTGTATGTAAATGTAGTATTTAACCTCTCTCTCTCTCTAAAGGTAGGCCAGGCCAGTGTGTGTATGTAATGTAGTATTTAACTCTCTCTCTCTAAGGTAGGCCAGCCGTGTGTGTATGTATGTAGTATTTAACTTCTCTCTCTAAGGTAGCCAGGCCATGGTGTGTATGTATGTAGTATTTAACTCTCTCTCTCTCTAAAGGTAGCAGGCCAGTGTGTGTATGTAATGTATAATTTAACTCTCTCTCTCTAAAGGTAGGCCAGGCCAGTGGTGTGTATGATGTAGTATTTAACCCTCTCTCATCTCTAAAGGTAGGCCAGGCCAGTGTGTGTGTATGTAATGTAGTATTAACTTCTCTTCTCTAAAGGTAGGCCAGGGCCAGGTGTTTTTTAATGTAGTATTTAACTCTCTCTCTCTCTAAGGTAGAGCCCAGCCAGTGTGTGTATGTAATGTAGTATTTAACTCTCTCCTCTCCTAAAGGTAGGGCCAGGCCAGTGTGTGTATGTAATGTAGTATTTAACTCTCTCTCTCTCTAAGGTAGGCCAGGCCAGTGTGTGTATGTAATGTAGTATTTAACTCTCTCTCTCTCTCTAAAGGATGGCCAGGCCAGTGTGTAGGTAATGTATTATTTAACTCTCTCTCTCTCTAAAGGTAGCCAGGCATTGTGTGTATGTATGTAGTATTTAACTCTCTCTCTCTCTCTAAAGGTAGGCCAGGCCAGTGTGTTGTATGTAATGTAGTATTAACTCTCTCTCTCTCTCTAAAGGTAGCAGGCCAGTGTGTGTAGTAATGTAGTATTTTAACTCTCTCTCTCTAAAGGTAGGCCAGGCCGTGTGTGTATGTAATGTATTATTTAACTCTCTCTCTCTCTAAAGGTAGGCCAGGCCAGTGTGTGTATTAATGTAGTATTTAACTCCTCCTCTCTAAAGGGTAGGCCAGGCAGTGTGTGTATGTAATGTAGTATTTAACTCTCTCTCTCTCTAAAGTAGGCCAGGCCAGTGTGTGTATGTAATGTAGTATTATAACTCTCTCTCTCTCTAAAGGTAGGCCAGGCCAGTGTGTAGTAATGTAGTAATTTAACCTCTCTCCTCTACTAAAGGTAGGCCAGGCCAGTGTGTGTATGTAATGTAGTATTTAACTCTCTCTCTCTCTAAGGTAGGCCCGCCATGTGTGTAATGTAATGTAGGTATTTAACTCTCTCTCTCTAAAGGTAGCCAGCCATGTGTGTATGTAGTATTATATAGTATTTAACTCTCTCTCTCTCTAAAGGTAGGCCAGGCCAGTGTGTGTATGTAATGTATTATTTAACTCCTCTCATCTCTCTAAAGGTAGGCCAGCCAGTGTGTGTATGTAATGTAGTATTTAACTCTCTCTTCTCTCTAAAGGTAGGCCAGGCCAGTGTGTGTATGTAATGTAGTATTTTAACTCTCTCTCTCTCTTAAAGGTAGCCAGGCCAGTGTGTGTATGTATGTAGTATTTAACTCTCTCTCTCTAAAGGTAGCCACCAGTGTGTGTATGTAATGTAGTATTTTAACTCCTCTCCTCTCTAAGGTAGGCCAGGCCAGTGTGTGTTATGATGTAGTTATTTAACTCTCTCTCTCTAAAGGTAGGCCAGGCCAGTGGTGTATGTAATGTAGTATTAACTCTCTCTCTCTCTAAAGGTAGGCCAGGCCAGTGTGTGTATGTAATGTGTATTTAACTCTCTCTCTCTAAAGGTAGGCCAGCCAGTGTTGTATGTAATGTAAGTATTTAACTCTCTCTCTCTCTCAAAGGTAGGTGGCAGGACCAGTGTGTGTATGTAATGGTAGTATTTACTCTCTCCTCTCTCTTAAAGGTAGCCAGGCCAGTGTGTGTATGTAATGTAGTATTTAACTCTCTCTCCTCTCTAAAGTGGCCAGCGCCAGTGGTATATGTAATGTAGTATTTAACTCTCTCTCTCTCTAAGGTAGGCCAGGCCAGTGTGTGTATGTAATGTAGTATTAACTCTCTCTCTCTCTCTAAAGGTAGGCCAGGCCAGTGTGTGTATGTAATGTAGTATTTAACTCTCTCTCTCTCTAAAGGTCAGGCCAGTGTGTGTATGTAAGTAGTATTTAACTCTCTCTCTCTCTAAAGTAGGCCAGGCCAGTGTGGTGTATGTAATGTAGTATTTAACCTTCTCTCTCTCTAAAGTAGGCCAGGCCGTGTGTGTATGTAATGTAGTATTTAAACTCTCTCTCTCTAAAGGTAGGCCAGGCCAGTGGTGTATGTAATGTAGTATTTAACTCTCTCTCTCTTTAAAGGTAGCCAGCAGTGTGTGTATGTAATGTAGTATTTAACTCTCTCTCTCTCTACAGGTAGGCCAGGCAGTGTGTGTATGTAATGTAATATTTAACTCTCTCTCTCTCTCTAAAGGTAGGCCAGGCCCAGTGTGTGTATGTAATGTAGTATTTAACTCTCTCTCTCTCTAAAGGTAGGCAGGCCAGTGTGTGTATGTAATGTAGTATTAACTCTCAACTCTCTCTCTCTAAGGTAGCCAGGCCAGTGTGTGTATGTAATGTAGTATTTAACTCTCTCTCTCTAAAGGTAGCCAGGCCAGTGGTGTAGGTAATGTATATTTAACCCTCTTCTCTAAAGGTAGGCCAGGTCAGTGTGTATGTAATGTAGTATTTAACTCTCTCTCTCTCTAAAGGTAGGCCAGGCCAGTGTGGTATGTAATGTAGTATTTAACTCTCTCTCTCTAAGTTAGGCCGGACAGTGTGTGTAATGTAATTAGTATTTAACTCTCTCTCTCTAAAGGTAGCCAGTCAGTGTGTGTATGTAATGTAGTATTTAACTCTCTCTCTCTAAAGAGGCCAGGCCATTGGTGTTGTAAATGTAGTATTTAACTCTCTCTCTCTTTAAAGTAGGCCAGCCAGTGTGTGTATGTAATGTAGTATTTAACTCTCTCTCTCTCTAAGGTAGGCCAGGCCAGTGTGTGTATGTAATGTATTATTTAAACTCTCTCTCTCTCTCTAAAGTAGGCCAGGCCAGTGTGTGTATGTAATGTAGTATTTTAACTGCTCTCTCTCTCTAAAGGTAGGCACCAGTTGTGTATGTAATGTAGTATATTTAACTCTCTCTCTCTCAAAGGTAGGCCAGGCCAGTGTGTGTATGTAATGTGTATTTTAACTCTCTCTCTCTCTAAAGGTAGGCCAGGCCAGTGTGTGTATGTAATGGTATTTTACTCTCTCTCTCTCTAAAGGTAGGCCAGGCAGTGTGTGTATGTAATGTATATTTAACCTCTCTCTCTCTAAAGGTAGCAGGCCGTGTGTATTTAATGTAGTATTTAACTCTCTCTCTCTCTCTAAAGGTAGGCCAGCAGTGTGTGTATGTAATGTAGTATTTAACTCTCTCCTCTCTCTCTAAAGGTAGGCCGGCCATGTGTGTATGTAATGTAGTATTTAACTCTCTCTCTCTAAAGGTAGGCAGGTCAGTGTGTGTATGTAATGTATTTATTTCTCCCTCTCTCTCTCTAAAGGTAGGCCAGGCCAGTGTGTGTAATGTAATGTAGTATTTTAACTCTCTCTCTCTCTTAAAGGTAGGCCAGGCCAGTGTGGTATGTAATGTATATTTAACTCTCTCTCTCTCTAAAGGTAGGCCAGCCAGTGTGTGTATGTAATGTAGTATTTAACTCTCTCTCTCTCTCTAAAAGGTAGGCCAGGCCAGTTGTGTATGTAAGTGTAGTATTTAACTCTCTCTCTCTCTAAGGTAGGGCCAGGCCAGTGTGTGTATGTAATGTAGTATTTAACTCTCTCTCGTCTCTAAAGGTAGGCCAGGCCTGGTGTGTATGTATGTAGTATTTAACTCTCTCTCTCTCTAAAGGTAGGCCAGGCCAGTGTGTGTATGTAATGTAGTGATTTAACTCTCTCTCTCTCTAAAGTAGGCCAGGCCAGTGTGTGTATGTAATGTAGTATTTAACTCTCTCCTCTCTAAAGGTAGGCCAGGCCAGTGTGTGTATGTATGTAAGTATTTAACTCTCTCTCTCTCTAAAGGTAGGCCAGGCCAGTGTGTGTATGTAATGTAGTATTTACAACTCTCTCTCTCTCTTAAGGTAGGCCCAGGCTCAGTGTGTGTATGTAAATGTAGTGATTTTAACTCTCTCTCCTCCTCTAAACAGGTAGGCCAGAGCCAGTGTGTGTATGTAATTGTAGTAATTTAACCTCTCTCTCCTCTAAAGGTAGGCCCTGGCCAGTTGTGTATGTAATGTAGTATTTAACTCCCTACTCTCTAAAGCGCCTGGTTAAGTAATACTCTCTCTTCAAGGAAGGCCAGGCCATGATGTTTGTAGTATAACTTTCCTAAGAGATGTGATGTAATGTATAATTTAACTCTCTCTCTCTCTCTAAAGGTAGGCCCCCAGTGTGGTGTATTAACTGTATATTTAACTCTCTCTCTCTCTAAGGTAGCCGAGCCATGTGTGTGTATGTAAGTAGTAGTATTTAACACTCTCTCTCTCTCTAAGTAGGCCAGGCTCAGTGGTAATGTAATGTAGTAATTTAACTTCTCTCTTCCCTCTAAAGTAGGTCATCAGGTCAGTGTGTAATGAATGTTAGTATTACTCTTCTCTCTCTCTCTCTAAAGGTAGTGCCAGAGCCAGTGTGTGTATGTAATGTATATTTATAACTCTCTCATCTTCTAAAAGGTAGGCCTGGCATGTGTGTATGTAATGGCGTAGTATTTAACTCTCTCTCTCTCACGTAATAGGCCAGCACGTGTGTAATGTATGTAGTATTTAACTCTCTCTCTCTTTAAAGGTAGCCAGTCCAGTGTGTATTAATGTATATTTTAACTCTCTCTCTCTCTAAAGGTAGGCCAGGCCAGTGTGTGTATGTAATGTAGTATTTAACCTCTCTCTCTCTAAAGGTAGTCGGCCAGTCATGTGTGTATTTCAATGTATGTTATTTTAACTCTCTCTCTCTAAAGGTATGGCCAGGCCAGTGTTGTATGTTAATGTAGTTTTAACTCTCCTCTCTAAAGGTAGGCAGGCCAGTGTGGTGTAGTAATGTAGTATTTAACATCTCTCTCTCTCTAAGGTAGGCGGGCCATGTGTGTATGTAATGTAGTATTTACTCTCTCTCTCACTATCGAAAAAGTATAGGCCAGCCAGTGTGTTGTATGTAATGTAGTATTTAACTTCTCTCTCTCATCTCTAGGTAGGCCAGACCAGTGTGTGTATAATGTGTATTATAACTCTCTCTCTCTCTAAAGTAGGACCAGGCCAGTGTGGTGTATGTTTAATGTAGTATTTAACTCTCTCTCTCTCTAAAGTAGGCCAGGCCAGTGTGGTGTATGTTAATGTAGTAGTTAACCTCTCTCTCTCTCTAAATGTAGGCCAGGCCAGGGTGTGTATGTAATGTATATTAACGCTCTCTCTCTCTCTAAAGTAGGCCAGCCAGTTGTATGTGTCCGATGTCTTATGTGTTAATTAAATTTAACTCTCTCTCTCTCTCTAAAGGTAGGCCAGGCCAGTGTGTGTATGTAATGGTAGTATTTAACCCTCTCTCTCTCTAAAGGTAGGCCAGGCGCAGTGGTGTGTATGTAATGTAGTATTTAACTCTCTCTCTCTCAAAGGTAGCCAGGGGCCAGTGTGTGTATGTAATGTAGTATTTAACTACTCTCTCTCTCTCTTCTAAAGGTAGCCAGGCCAGTGTGTGTATGTAAGTAGTTATTTAACCTCTCTCTCTCTCTAAAGGTAGGCCGAGCCAGTCTGTTTGGTATGTAATGTAGTATTTACTCTCTCTCTCTCTAAAGGTAGGCCAGGCCAGTGTGTATGTGTAATGTATATTTAACTCTCTCTCTCTAAAGGTAGGCCAGGCCAGTGGTGTATGTAATGTAGTATTTAACCTCTCTCTCTCTAAAGGTAGGCCAGGCCAGTGTTGTATGTAATGTAGTATTTAACTCTCTCTCTCTAAAGGTAGGCCAGGCCAGTGTGTGTATGTAATGTAGTATTTAACTCTCTCTCTCTAAAGGTAGGCCAGGCAGTGTGTGTATGTAATGTAGTATTTAACCTCTCTCTCTCTTAAGTAGGCCAGGCCAGTGTGTGATGTAATGGTAGTATTTAACTCTCTCTCTCTCTAAGGTAGGCCAGGCCAGTGTGTGTATGTAATGTAGTATTTAACTCTCGCTCTCTCTAAAGGTAGCCAGGCCAGTGTGTGTATGTAATGTAGTATTTAACCCTCTCTCTCTCTCTAAAGGTAGGCCAGGACCATGTGTGTATGTAATGTAGTATTTAAATCTCTCTCTCTCTAAAGTAGGCCGGCAGTGTTGTGTATGTAATGTAGTATTTAACTCTCTCTCTCTCAAAGGTAGGCCCAGGCCAGTGTGTGTATGTAATTAGTATTTAACTCTCTCATCTCTCTAAAGGTAGGCCAGGCCAGTGTGTATGTAATGTAGTATTTAACTCTCTCTCCTCCTAAAGGTAGGCCAGGCCAGTGTGTGTATGTAATGTAGTATTTAACTCTCTCTCTCTTAAAGGTAGGCAGGCCAGTGGTGTGTATGTAATGTAGTATTTAACTCTCCTCTCTAAAAGGTAGGCCATGCCAGTGTGTTTATGTAATGTAGTATTATAACACTCTCATGCTCTTCGCTCTAAAGGTAGGCCGGCCAGTGTGTGTATGTAATGTAGTATTTAAACTATCTCTCTCTAAAGGTAGTCAGGCCAGTGTGTGTATGAATGTAGTAATTTAACTCTCTCTCTCTCTCTAAAGGTAGGCCAGGCCAGTGTGTGTATGTAATGTATTATTTAACACTCTCTCTTCTCTAAAGGGTAGGCCAGGCCAGTGGTGTGTATGTAATGTAGTATTTTAACCTCTCTCTCTCTCTAAGGTTAGGCCATGGCCAGTTGTGTGTATGTATGTAGTATTATAACTCTCTCCTCTCTCTAAAGGTAGGCCAGGCAGTGGTGTAATGTAATGATAGTATTTACTCTCTCTCTCTTCTAAGTAGGCCAGGCAGTGTGTGTATGTAATGTATATTTAACTCTCTTCTCTAAAGGTAGGCCAGGCCAGTGTGTGTATGTAATGTAGTATTTAACTCTCTCTCTCTAAAAGGTGGCCAGGCCATGGTGTATGTATGTAGTATTTAACTCTCTCCTCTCTAATTGGGGAGGTAGTGCCAGGCATGTGTGTATGTATGTAGTATTTACTCTCTCTCTCTCTAAAGGTAGCCAGGCCAGTGTGTGTATGTAATGTAGTATTTAACTCTCTCTATTCTCTCTCTAAAGGTAGGCCAGGCAGTGGGTGTATGTAATGAGTATTTAACAACTCTCTCTCGCGCTAAAGTATGCCAGCAGTGTGGTGTATGTAATGTTAGTATTTAACTTCCTCTCTCTCTGAAAGGTTAGGCCAGGCCAGTGTGTGTATGTAATGTAGTATTTAACTCTCTCTCTCTCTAAAGGTAGGCCAGCCAGTGGTGTGTATGTAATGTGTATTTAACTCTCTCTCTCAATCTAAAGGTAGGCCAGCCAGTGTGTGTATGTAATGTATATTTAACTCTCTCTCTCTCTAAAGGTGCCAGGCATGTGGTGTATGTAATGTAGTATTTAACTCTCTCTCTCTCTCATAAGGTGGCCAGGCCAGTGGTGTGTATGTAATGTAGTATTTACTCTCTCTCTTCTTCTCTAAAGGTAGGCAGGCCAGTGTGTGTATGTAATGTAGTATTTAACTCTCTCTCTCTAAGGTAGGCCAGGCAGTGTGTGTAGTAATAGTATTTAACTCTCTCTCTCAAAGGTAGGCCAGCCAGTGTGTGTATGTAATGTAGTATTTAACTCCTCTCCTCTCTAAAGGTAGGCCAGGCCAGTGTGTGTATGTAATGTAGTATTTAACTCTCTCTCTCTCAAGGTAGGCCAGGCCAGTGTGTGTATGTATGTAGTATTTAACTCTCTCTCTCTCTAAGGTAGGCCAGGCCAGTGTGTGTATGTAATGTAGTATTAACTCTCTCTCTCTCTAAAGGTAGGCCAGCCAGTGTGTGTATGTAATGTAGTATTTAACTCTCTCTCTCTCTAAAGGTAGGCAGGCCAGTGTGTGTATGTAATGTAGTATTTAACTCTCTCTCTCTCTAAAGGTAGGCCAGGCCAGTGGTGTGTATGTAATGTAGTATTTAACTCTCTCTCTCTCTAAAGGGTAGGCCAGGCCAGTGTGTGTATGTAATGTAGTATTTAACTCCTCTTCTCTAAGGTAGGCCAGGCCAGTGTGTGTATGTAATGTAGTATTAACTCTCTCTCTCTCTAAAGGTAGGCCAGGCCAGTGTGTGTATGTAATGTAGTATTTAACTCTCTCTCTCTAAAGGTAGGCCAGGCCAGTGTGTGTAGTAATGTAGTATTTAACTCTCTCTCTCTCTCAAAGGTAGGCCAGGCCAGTTGTGTATGTAATGTAGTATTTAACTCTCTCTCTCTCTAAAGGTAGGCCGGCCAGTTGTGTGTATGTAATGTAGTATTTAACTCTCCTCTCTCTAAAGTAGCCAGGCCAGTGTGTGTATGTAATGTAGTATTTAACTCTCTCTCTCTCTAAAGGTAGGCCAGGCCAGTGTGTGTATGTAATGTAGTATTTAACTCTCTCTCTCTCTAAAGGTAGGCCAGGTCAGTGTGTATGTAATGTAGTATTTAACTCTCTCTCTCTCTCTAAAGGTAGGCCAGGCCAGTGTGTGTATGTAATGTAGTATTTAACTCTCTCTCTCTAAAGGTAGGCCAGGCCAGTGTGTGTATGTAATGTAGTATTAACATCTCTCTCATCTAAAGGTAGGCCAGGCCAGTGTGTGGTATGTATGTAGTATTTAACTCTCTCTCTCTCTCTAAAGGTAGGCCGCCAGTGTGTGTATGTAATGTAGTATTTAACTCTCTCTCCTCTCTTAAAAGGTAGGCCAGGCCAGTGTGTATGTAATGTAGTATTTATCTCTCTCTCTCTCTAAAGGTAGGCCAGGCCAGTGTGTGTATGTAATGTAGTATTAACTTCTCTCTCTCTCTAGGTAGGCCAGGCCAGTGTTGTATGTAATGTAGTATTTAACTCTCTCTCTCTCTTAAAGGTAGGCCAGGCCAGTGTGTGTATGTAATGTAGTTTAACTCTCTCTCCTAAAGGTAGGCCAGGCCAGTGTGTGTATGTAATGTAGTATTTAACCTCTCTCTTCTCTTAAAGGTAGGCCGGCCAGTGTGTGTATGTAATGTAGTATTTACACTCCTCTCTCTCTAAGAGGTAGAGCCAGGCCAGTGTGTGTATGTAATGATAGTATTTAACTCTCTCTCTTAAAGGTAGGCCAGGCCAGTGTGTTGTATGTAATGTAGTATTTAACTACTCTCTCTCTAAAGGTAGGCCAGGCCAGTTGTGTGTATGTATGTAGTATTTAACTCTCTCTCTCTCTAAGGTAGGCCAGGCCAGTGTGTGTATGTAATTAGTATTTAACTCTTCTCTCTCTAAAGGTAGGCCAAGGCCAGTGTGTGTATGTAATGTAGTATTTAACTCTCTCTCTCTAAAGGTAGGCCAGGCCAGTGTGTATGTAATGTAGTATTTAACTCTCTCTCTCTCTAAAGGTAGGCCAGGCCAGTGTGTGTATGTAATGTAGTATTTAACTCTCTCTCTCTCTCTAAAGGTAGGCCAGCCAGTGTGTGTATGTAATGTAGTATTTAACTCTCTCTCTCTAAAGGTAGGCCAGGCCAGTGTGTGTATGTAATGTAGTATTTAACTCTCTCTCTCTCTAAAGGTAGGCCAGGCCAGTGTGTGTATGTAATGTAGTATTTCTCTTCTCTCTCTCTAAAGGTAGGCCAGGCCATGTGTGTATGTAATGTAGTATTTAACTTCTCTCTCTAAAGGTAGGCCAGGCCAGTGTGTGTATGTAATGTAGTATTTAACTCTCTCCTCTCTAAGGTATCCAGGCCAGTGTGTGTATGTAATGTAGTATTTAACTATCTCTCTCTCTAAAGGTAGGCCAGGCCAGTGTGTGTATGTAATGTAGTATTTAACTCTCTCTCTCTCTAAAGGTAGGCCAGGCCAGTGTGTGTATGTATGTAGTATTTAACTCTCTCTCTCTCTAAAGTAGGCCAGGCCATGTGTGTATGTAATGTAGTATTTAACTCTCTCTCTCTAAGGTAGGCCAGCAGTGTGTGTAGTATGTAGATTTAACTCTCTCTCTCTCTCTAAAGGTAGGCCAGGCCAGTGTGTGTATGTAATGTAGTATTTAACTCTCTCTCTCTCTAAAGGTAGGCCAGGCCAGTGTGTGTATGTAATGTATATTAACTCCTCTCTCTCTAAAGGTAGGCCAGGCCAGTGTGTGTATGTAATGTAGTATTTAACTCTCTCTCTCTAAAGTAGGCCAGGCCGAGTGTGTGTATGTAATGTAGTATTTAACTCCTCTCTCTCTAAGGTAGGCCAGGCCAGTGGTGTGTATGTAATGTAGTATTTAACTCTCTCCTCTCTAAAGGTAGGCCAGGCCAGTGTGTGTATGTAATGGTATATTTAACTCTCTCTCTCTAAAGGTAGGCCAGGCAGTGTGTGTATGTAATGTAGTATTAACTCTCTCTCTCTCTAAAGGTAGGCCGGCCAGTGTGTGTATGTAATGTAGTATTAACTCTCTCTCTCTAAAGGTAGGCCAGGCCAGTGTGTGTATGTATTGTATTTAACTCTCTCTCTCTCTAAAGGTAGGCCAGGCCAGTGTGTGTAGTAATGTAGTATTTAACTCTCTCTCTCTAAAGGTAGGCCAGGCCAGTTGTGTATGTAATGTAGTATTTAACTCTCTCTCTCTCTAAAAGGTAGGCCAGGCCAGTGTGTGTATGTAATGTAGTATTTAACTCTCTCTCTCTAAAGGTAGGCCAGGCCAGTGTGTGTATGTAATGTAGTATTTAACTCTCTCTCTCTAAAGGTAGGCCAGGCCAGTGTGTGTATGTAATGTAGTATTTAACTCTCTCTCTCTCTCTAAAGGTAGGCCAGGCCAGTGTGTGTATGTAATGTAGTATTTAACTCTCTCTCTCTCTAAAGGTAGGCCAGGCCGTGTGTATGTAAGTAGTATTTAACTCTCTCTCTCTCTAAAGGTAGGCCAGGCCAGTGTGTGTATGTAATTTGTAACTTACTCTCTCTCTCTAAAGGTAGGCCAGGCAGTGTGTGTATGTAATGTATTTAACTCTCTCTCTCTCTAAGGTAGGCCAGGCCAGTGTGTGTATGTAATGTAGTATTTACCTCTCTCTCTCTCTAAAGGTAGGCCAGGCCAGTGTGTGTATGTAAGTAGTATTTAACTCTCTCTCTCTCTAAAGGTAGGCCAGGCCAGTGTGTGTATGTAATGTAGTATTTAACTCTCTCTCTCTAAAGGTAGGCCAGGCCAGTGTGTATGTAATGTAGTATTTAACTCTCTCTCTCTAAAGGTAGGCCAGGCCAGTGTGTGTATGTAATGTAGTATTTAACTATCTCTCTCTAAAGGTAGGCAGGCATGTTGTGTATTAATGTAGTATTTAACTCTCTCTCTCTCTAAAGGTAGGCCAGGCCAGTGTGTGGTATGTAAGTAGTATTTAACTTCTCTCTCTCTCTAAAGGTAGGCCAGGCCAGTGTGTGTATTGTCATGTAGTATTTAACTCTCTCTCTCTCTAAAGGTAGGCCAGGCAGTGTGTGTATGTAATGTAGTATTTAACTCTCTCTCTCTAAAGGAGGCCAGGCAGTGTGTGTATGTAATGTTATTTAACTCTCTCTCTCTAAAGGTAGGCCAGGCCAGTGTGGTGTATGTAATGTAGTATTAACTCTCTCTCTCTTAAGTAGGCCAGCCAGTGTGGTATGTACTGTAGTATTTAACTCTCTCTCTTCTAAAGGTAGGCCAGGCAGTGTGTGTATGTAATGTAGTATTTAACTCTCTCTCTCTCTCTAAAGAGGCCAGGCCAGTGTGTGTATGTAGATGTAGTATTTAACTCTCTCTCTCTCTAAGGTAGGCCAGGCCAGTGTGTGTATGTATGTAGTATTTAACTCTCTCTCTCTCTAAAGTTAGGCCAGGCCAGTGTGTGTATGTAATGTAGTATTTAACTCTCTCTCTCTAAAGGTAGGCCAGGCCAGTGTGTGTATGTAATGTAGTATTTATACTCTCTCTCTCTCTAAGGTATGCCAGGCCAGTGTGTGTATGTAATGTAGTATTTAACTCTCTCTCTCTCTAAAGGTAGGCCAGGCCAGTGTGTGTATTAATGTAGTATTTAACTCTCTCTCTCTCTAAAGGTAGCCAGGCCAGTGTGTTATTAATGTAGTATTTAACTCTCTCTCTCTCTCTAAAGGTAGGCCAGGCCAGTGTGTGTATGTATATGTAGTATTTAAACTCTCTCTCTCTCTCAAAGGTAGGCCAGGCCAGTGTGTATGTAATGTAGTATTAACTCTCGCTCTCTAAAGGTAGGGGCCGGCCCCATGTGTGTACTGTAAATTTAGTATTTAACTCTCTCTCTATAAATGT
>NC_052346.1:14155421-14172921 GCF_016432855.1 Salvelinus namaycush
CCCTCCTCCTTCCCCCTTCCTCCCCCGCACCTTCTCTTCCCCCTCTTTCTCTCCTTTCCCCCCTTCTCCCCCTCCCCCCCCCCTCCTAGCAAGGTGACGAGGAGGGTTGGAGATAGATAGATAGATAGAGAACGACATAGAGATTGATAGAGACATAGAAAGATATAGAGAAGGATAGACACTGGGAGAGGGAAAGCGGAAGATGTCACCTACCTTGTGCAATGTAGTGTTATGCCATGCATATGTAGTGCTATTACACCCATACCTGGTGCCTATGTAGTGTTATAGCATGTGTATGTAGCATTATAACACCTACCTGGTGCATATGTAGTGTTATGGCATGTGTATGTAGCATTATAACACATACCTGGTGCCTATGTAGTGTTATGTCATGTGTATGTAGTGTTATAACACCTACCTGGTGCCTATGTCGTTGTGTGCAGCCACTCTGAAGGTGTAGCCCACAGCAGGACACAGTCTGGTCAGCTTACAGTGTCTCTGGCTCCCAAAGTAACATTCTCTAAATACACTGTTCTTCTTTCCCTACGGAGGAGAGGGGGATGAGAGGGGAGGAGGAGGGAGAGAGATCAGACTAGACTGCAACAATAATAATAATAATGACAACAGTAATATCATTTATTTGTCCGGCGCTGTTCTGGGAAGCCAAGGTCAAACCAACTTGATATCATGATGTAATAATACAAATCTAGAACAGAGACATATGAAGACTGACTTTCATAGTCATTTAGAGAGAGCGGAGAGAGAGAAAGGGGAGAGAGAGAGGGGGGAGAGAGGACAGAGAGAGAGGGGAGAGAGGACAGAGAGAGAGAGGGGAGAGAGAGAGAGGAGAGAGGACAGAGAGAGAGGGGAGAGAGAGAAAGGGGAGAGAGGACAGAGAGAGAGGGGAGAGAGGACAGAGAGAGAGGGAGAGAGAGGAGAGAGAGAAAGGGGAGAGAGGAGAGAGAGAGGAGAGAGAGAGGACAGAGAGAGAGGGGAGAGAGAGGAGAGAGAGAAAGAGGAGAGAGGACAGAGAGAGAGGAGAGAGAGGAGAGAGAGAAAGGGGAGAGAGGACAGAGAGAGGGGAGAGAGGACAGAGAGAGAGGAGAGGGGGGAGAGAGAGAAAGGGGAGAGAGAGGACAGAGAGAGAGGGGAGAGAGAGGGGAGAGAGGACAGAGAGAGAGAGGACAGAGAGAGAGAGGAGAGAGGACAGAGAGAGAGGGGAGAGAGAGGAGAGAGAAATGGGAGAGAGGACAGAGAGAGAGGGGAGAGAGGACAGAGAGAGAGGGGAGAGAGGACAGAGAGAGGGGAGAGAGAGGAGAGAGAGAAAGGGGAGAGAGGAGAGAGAGAGGAGAGAGAGGACAGAGAGAGAGGGGAGAGAGAGGAGAGAGAGAAAGAGGAGAGAGAACAGAGAGAGGGGAGAGAGAGGAGAGAGAGAAAGGGGAGAGAGGAGAGAGAGAGGAGAGAGAAAAAGAGGAGAGAGGACAGAGAGAGAGGAGAGAGAGAGGAGAGAGAGAAAGGGGAGAGAGGACAGAGAAAGGGGAGAGGACAGAGAGAGAGGGGAGAGAGAGGAGAGAGAAGGGAGAGAGAGAGAGGAGAGAGGACGGAGAGAGGAGAGAGAGAAGAGAGAGAGGGGAGAGAGGACAGAGAGGAGAGGGAGAGAGAGAGGAGAGAGAGAAAGGGGGAGAGGACAAGAGAAAGAGGACAGAGAGAGGACAGAGAGAGAGGGGAGAGAAGACAGAGAGAGAGAGGAGAGAGAGGAGAGAGAGAAAGGGGAGAGAGGACAGAGAGAGAGAGGAGAGAGGACAGAGAGAGAGGAGAGATAGGACAGAGAGAGAGGACAGAGAGAGAGGGGAGAGAGGACAGAGAGAGAGAGGAGAGAGAGAGGACAGAGGGAGAGGGGAGAGAGTATAGAGAGAGAGGGGAGAGAGAAAGGGGAGAGAGGACAGAGAGAGAGAGGAGAGAGGACAGAGAGAGAGGGTAGGGAGAGGAGACAGAGAGGGGAGAGAGGACAGAGAGAGAGGGGAGAGAGGACAGAGAGAGAGGAGAGAGAGAAAGGGGAGAGAGGACAGAGAGAGAGAGGAGAGAGGACAGAGAGAGAGGACAGAGAGAGAGAGAGGGGAGAGGACAGAGAGAGAGGACAGAGAGAGAGGAGAGAGAGAAAGGGGAGAGAGGACAGAGAGAGAGAGGAGAGAGGACAGAGAGAGAGGGGATACAGGACAGAGAGAGGGGAGAGAGAACAGAGAGAGAGAGGAGAGAGGACAGAGAGAGAGGGGAGGGAGAGGAGACAGAGAAGGGAGAGAGGGGAGAGAGAGAGGAGAGAGAGAGGAGAGAGAGGAGAGAGAGAAAGGGGAGAGAGGACAGAGAGAGAGGGGAGAGAGAGAGAAGAGAGAGGAGAGAGAGAAAGGGGAGAGAGGACAGAGAGAGAGGGGAGAGAGGACAGAGAGAGAGGGGAGAGAGAGAAAGGGGACAGAGGACAGAGAGAGGGGAGAGAGGACAGAGAGAGAGGAGAGAGAGAGAGGAGAGAGGACAGAGAGAGAGGGGAGAGAGGACAGAGAGAGAGGGGAGAGAGAGGAGAGAGGACAGAGAGAGAGGGGAGAGAGAGAAAGGGGAGAGAGAGAAAGGGGAGAGAGGACAGAGAGAGAGGAGAGAGGACAGAGAGAGAGGGGAGAGAGGACAGAGAGAGGGGAGAGAGAGGAGAGAGAGAAAGGGGAAAGAGGACAGAGAGAGAGGGGAGAGAGGACAGAGAGAGGGGAGAGAGAGGAGAGAGAAAGGGGATAGAGGACAGAGAGAGAGGGGAGAGAGGACAGAGAGAGGGGAGAGAAGACAGAGAAAGGGGAGAGAGGACAGAGAGAGAGGGGAGAGAGGACAGAGAGAGGGGAGAGAGAGGAGAGAGAGAAAGGGGAAAGAGGACAGAGAGAGAGGGGAGAGAGGACAGAGAGAGGGGAGAGAAGACAGAGAGAGAGGGGAGAGAGAGGAGAGAGAGAAAGGGGAGAGAGGATAGAGAGAGAGGGGAGAGAGGACAGAGAGAGAGGACAGAGAGAGAGGAGAGAGAAAGGGGAGAGAGGACAGAGAGAGAGGGGAGAGAGGACAGAGAGAGAGGGGAGAGAGGACAGAGAGAGAGGGGAGAGAGGAGAGAGAGAAAGGGGAGAGAGGACAGAGAGAGAGGGGAGAGGGGACAGATAGAGAGGGGAGAGAGAGGAGAGAGAGAGGGGAGAGAGATGGTAGAGAGAAAGGGGAGAGAGGACAGAGGGAGAGGGGAGAGAGGACTGAGAGAGGGGAGAGAACAGAGAGAGAGGGGAGAGAGGAGAGAGAGAGAGAGGAGAGAGAGAAAGGGGAGAAAGGACAGAGAGAGAGGGGAGAGAGAGGAGAGAGAGAAAGGGGAGAGAGGACGGAGAGAGAGGACAGAGGACAGAGAGAGAGGGGAGAGAGAGGAGAGAGAGGGGAGAGGACAGAGAGAGAGGGGAGAGAGGACAGAGAGAGCGGACGGAGAGAGAGGGGAGAGAGAAAGGGGAGAGAGGACAGAGAGAGAGGAGGGAGAGAGAGGGGAGAGAGAAAGGGAGAGAGGGACAGAGAGAGATATGGAGAGATGGACAGAGAGAGAAAGGGAGAGAGGGACAGAGAGAGAGGGGAGAGAGGACAGAGAGAGAGAGGAGAGAGTATAGAGAGAGGGGAGAGAGAGGAGACAGAGAAAGGGGAGAGAGGATAGAGAGAGGGGAGAGGACAGAGAGAGAGGAGAGAGAGAGGAGAGAGAGGGGAGAGAGGACAGAGAGAGAGGAGAGAGGAGACAGAAAAAGGGGAGAGAGGACAGAGAAAGGGGCGAGGACAGAGAGAGAGGGGAGAGAGAGGAGAGAGAAGGGAGAGAGAGAGAGGAGAGAGGACAGAGAGAGAGGGGAGAGAGAGGAGAGAGAGAAGAGAGAGAGAGAGAGATTTTATGTACATTGGAAATAGATGGCATATTATCCAATAGGAGTGTGTGTGTGGTACCTCGTCCCACTCCAGAAGGTAGTTTGTGATTTTGGATCCGTTGTCGATCGGAGGCTGGCGAAAGGAGAGAAGAATAAATAGGGCTGTCTGGAGTGTGTGTGTGTGTGTGTGTGTGTGTGTGTGTGTGTGTGTGTGTGTGTGTGTGTGTGTGTGTGTGTGTGTGTGTGTGTGTGCGTGATGAGGAGAGGAGGATGAACTGGGGATGTCACAGAGAGGAAATGGCCTGTGTGTTTTCATTAGTGTGACCTCATATCCTGTCTGAGTGAGTGATGTCACTCTCCACGCCGCCCTTACGCCATGACAGCAACCAAGACAGAATATCACCAACAGATCTATCTATATAGAGGTGAGGATGAAAGTGCAATCTATCCTGACCAACCCGCTCTCAGAATGACATGGAGAAGGACTGGACAGCAATGTCATAAAACACCAGGAAGCAGATCTTCCCTGAGAGCAAAAATAAACTCTGATTCTCTGCCCTCGTCCCTGAAGTGTGCACTCATTCACTCGCCCTGATGGATCTAAAATAGACTGGATGGGAGGGAATGAGTGAACACTTTTTTAGAGAGAGAGAGAGTTAATACTACATTACATACACACACTGGCCTGGCCTACCTTTAGAGAGAGAGAGAGTTAAATACTACATTACATACACACACTGGCCTGGCCTACCTTTAGAGAGAGAGAGGGTTAAATACTACATTACATACACACACTGGCCTGGCCTACCTTTAGAGAGAGAGATTAAATACTACATTACATACACACACTGGCCTGGCTACCTTTAGAGAGAGAGAGAGTTAAATACTACATTACTACACACACTGGCCTGGCCTACCTTTAGAGAGAGAGAGGGTTAAATAAAATACATTACACACACTGGCCTGGCCACCTTTAGAGAGAGAGAGTTAAATACTACATTACATACACACACTGGCCTGGCCTACCTTTAGAGAGAGAGAGAGTTAAATACTACATTACATACACACACTGGCCTGGCCTACCTTTAGAGAGAGAGAGGGTTAATACTACATTACATACACACACTGGCCTGGCCTACCTTTAGAGAGAGAGAGGGTTAAATACTACATACATACACACACTGGCCTGGCCTACCTTTAGAGAGAGAGAGTTAAATACTACATTACATACACACACTGGCCTGGCCTACCTTTAGAGAGAGAGAGAGTTAATACTACATTACATACACACACTGGCCTGGCCTACCTTTAGAGAGAGAGAGGGTTAAATACTACATTACATACACACACTGGCCTGGCCTACCTTTAGAGAGAGAGAGTTAAATACTACATTACATACACACACTGGCCTGGCCTACCTTTAGAGAGAGAGAGAGTTAAATACTACATTACATACACACACTGGCCTGGCCTACCTTTAGAGAGAGAGAGGGTTAAATACTACATTACATACACACACTGGCCTGGCCTACCTTTAGAGAGAGAAAGAGAGAGTTAAATTCTACATTACTACATAAACGACATAGAGTACACATACAGACTGGTCTGGCCTACAGAGAGAGAGAGATTAAAAGGCCTACTGTACATCACAGAGTTTAAAACTGTCCCATGAGATCACATGGTCAGTTGACACACACACAGAACCACTTTAACTCTAGATACTGACTTCAGCACTACACTACACCCCCTCCCCCCACACACACATACACACACACACACACGCACGCACGCACGCACGCACGCACGCACACACGCGCACACACACACACACACACACACACACACACACACACACACACACCACTCTCTGGAGGCAGGTGAGGTAGGTGTTGTAACTGGGGGCTGCTGAGTGATATCACTACTAAAGAGCTGCTGACTAATGACTATAGGAGCAATGCTGCTGTTCACACAGACACACACACACACACACACACAAAGAGACACACACACACACACACACACACACACACACAGAGAGAGAGAGACACAGACACAGAGTCAAACAGACACACTAGGGCTGGCCTAAAAATCCTATCTTAATGTTTTCAAATTCATGGGCCATTCACGATTAATATAGCTAGATTTTGTTTAATATTTTCTCTAAATAAGCTTCGTTGTACAAATAATGGTAAAATACACTGCATTTCAAACAGCAATAATCAAATGAATTCAGGGCTTGTGAAATTCTACCTAGGCTGTCACGGATTCCCCCGGTACTGATGCTCCTTCCCTGCACCAGTTCCGGAGGTCTACGTCACCGACCTTCTAGGTGTCACAGGACCGTTTCATTACGCACACCTGATTCCAATTCCCCTGATTAGTAATTGTATATAGAGTTGAAGTCAGAAATTTACATACACTTAGGTTGGAGTCATTAAAACTTGTTTTTCAACCACTCCACAAATTTCTTGTTAACAAACTATAGTTTTGGCAAGTCGGTTAGGACATCTACTTTGTGCATGACGCAAGTCATTTTTCCAACAATTGTTTACAGACAGATTATTTCACTTATAAATGCACTGTATCACAATTCCAGTGGGTCAGAAGTTCACATACACTAAGTTGACTGTGCCTTTAAACAGCTTGGAAAATTCCAGAAAATTATGTCATGGCTTTAGAAGCTTCAGATAGGCTTATTGACCTCATTTTAGTCAATTGGAGGTGTACCTGTGGATGTATTGCAAGGCCTACCTTCAAACTCAGTGCCTCTTTGCTTGACATCATGGGAAAATCTAAAGAAATCCGCCAAGACCTCAGAAAACAAATTGTAGACCTCCACAAGTCTGGTTCATCCTTGAGAGCAATTTCCAAACGCCTGAAGGTACCACGTACATCTGTACAAACAATAGTACGCAAGTATGAACACCATGGGACCATGCAGCCGCCATACCGCTCAGGATGGAGACGCGTTCTGTCTCCTAGAGATGAACGTACTTTGGTGAGAAAAGTGCAAATCAATCCCAGAACAACAGCAAAGGACCTTGTGAAGATGCTGGAGGAAACAGGTACAAAGTATCTATATCCACAGTAAAACGAGTCCTATATCGACCTAACCTGAAAGGCCGCTCAGCAAGGAAGAAGCCACTGCTACAAAACCGCCATAAAAAGCCAGACTACGGTTTGCAACTGCACATGGGGACAAAGATCATACTTTTTGGAGAAATGTCCTCTGGTCTGATGAAACAAAAATAGAACTGTTTGGCCATAATGACCATCGTTATGTTTGGAGGAAAAAGGGGGAGGCTTGCAAGCCAAAGAACACCATCCTAACCGTGAAGCAAGGGGGTGGCAGCATCATGTTGTGGGGGTGCTTTGCTGCAGGAGGGACTGGTGCACTTCACAAAATAGATGCCATCATGCGGTAGGAAAATTATGTGGATATATTGAAGCAACATCTCAAGACATCAGTCAGGAAGTTAAAGCTTGGTCGCAAATGAGGATTTTTACTAGGATTAAATGTCAGGAATTGTGAAAAACAGAGTTTAAATGTATTTGGCTAAGGTGTATGTAAACTTCTGACTTCAACTGTATGTGCCCTCTGTTCACCATTGTCTTGTGGGTTATTGTTCCCATGTCTGTTGGTCTTGTGAGTAGAGGTCGATTGATTATGATTTTTCTATGCCGATACAGATTATTGGAGGACCAAAAAAAGCCAATACCGACTATTTTTATATATATATATATATATATATATATTTTTTTTTTTTTATATATATGTATTTGTAATACTGACAATTACAACAATACTGAATGAACAATGGACACTTATGTCACGCCCTGGCCTTAGTTATTTATGTTTTCTTTATTATTTTAGTTAGGTCAGGGTGTGACATGGGGGATGTTTGTGTGTTTTTGTCTCGTCTAGGGTGTTTGTATTGTCTAGGGAGTGTTTGTAGAGTTCATGGGGTTGTGTTCATTGTAGGTGTTTATGTAAGTCTATGGTTGCCTAGATTGGTTCTCAATTAGAGACAGCTGTATCGTTGTCTCTGATTGGGAGCCATATTTAGGCAGCCATAGTCATTAGGTAGGTTGTGGGTGATTGTCTATGTGTAAGTTGCCAGTGTCTGCACTTATTTGTTTTGTATAGCTTCACGGTCGTCGGTTTGTTGTTTTGTAGTTTTGTTTAGTGTTCTTCAGTACGTCGTTTAAATAAATACATAATGTATTTATATCACGCTGCGCCTTGGTCCTCCTCACTTAAATGTTACGACGAACGTGACAACTTATTTTAACTTTATAATACATAAATAAAATCTATTTAGTCTCAAATAAATAATGAAACATGCTTAATTTGGTTTAAATAATGCAAAAACTCAGTGTTGGAGAAGAAAGTAAAAGTGCAATATGTGCCATGTAAAAAAGCTAACGTTTAAATTCCTTGCTCAGAACATATGAAAGCTGGTGGTTCAATATTCCCAGTTAAGAAGTTTAAGGTTGTAGTTATTATAAGAATTATGACGCGTCGACTATTTCTCTCTATGCCATTTGTATTTCATATATCTTTGACTATTGGATGTTCTAATAGGCACTATAGTGTTGCCAGCCTAATCTCAGGAGTTGATAGGCTTGAAGTCATAAACAGAGCTGTGTGTCAAGCATTGCTAAGAGCTGCTGGCAAACGCAGTAAAGTTACAATGAATGCTTACAAGCCTGCTGCAGCCTACCACCGCTCAGTCAGACTGCTCTATCAAATATCAAATCATAGACTGAATTATAATATAATAAACACACAGAAATACGAGCCTTTGGTCATTAAAATGGTGAAATCTGGAAACTATCATTTCGAAAACAAAACGTTTATTCTTTCAGTGAAATACAGAACTGTTCCGTATTTTACTGAACGGGTGGCAACCCTAAGTCTAAATATTGCTGTTACATTGCACAACCATCAATGTTATGTCATAATTATGTAAAATTCTGGCAAATTAGTTCGCAACGAGCCAGGCGGCTCAAACTGTTGCATATACTCTTGACTCTGTTGCAATGAACGCAAGAGAAGTGACACAATTTCACCTGGTTAATATTGCCTGCTAACATGAATTTGTTTTAACTAAATATGCAGGTTTAAAAATATATACTTCTGTGTATTGATTTTAAGAAAGGCATTGATGTTTATGGTTAGGTACATTCGTGCAACGATTGTGCTTTTGTTAAATCATCACCCGTTTTGCGAAGTAGGTTGTGATTCGATGATAAATTAACAGGCACCGCATTGATTATATGCAACGCAGGACAAGCTAGATAAACTAGTAATATCATCAACCATGTGTAGTTAACTAGTCATTATGTTAAGATTGATTGTTTTTTATAAGATAAGTTTAATGCTAGCTAGCACCTTACCGTGGCTCCTTGCTGCACTCGCATAACAGGTAGTCAGCCTGCCACACAGTCTCCTCGTGGAGTGTAATGTAATCGCCATGATCGGCGTCCAAAAATGCCGATTACCGATTGTCATGAACTTGAAATCGGCCCTAATCGGCCCTTCGGCCATGACGATTAATCGGTCGACCTTTGACTTGTGAGTACCTGTGCTTAGTAGTTTCGGCTTTCGTGCTACGTGTATTGTGCACTTGTTATTACAGGTCTCGTCCCGTGTAATCTTTAGAGGTTTATCCTGCTCTTTTTGTTCGGGTTTCATCCCTGTGTATTTTATATACATGTTTATTTTGGGCTTCGTCCCCGTGCCTTTTCATGACACGTTGTACTTTGGGTGGAGTAATAAAACCCCCTATTACGTATTCCTGCGCCTGTCTCCGATCCTTATACAACGCGACAGCTTTCCACAACCATAAGACCCACTAATAATGTCATTATTTTATCAAAATAGTTTAGTCTGCTTTTTTGTTGTTGTTGCAATAATCACTGGCTTTCAAGTCTGTCTATGCTCCTCTTCTATTACACCTTTTACTAGAACCATGCATGATGCACTGTCACTATTAACGACTAACTTCTTGTAACAGGCATTAGAGAAAAGGAACACAGGTCTCATCAACAATCTCTCAAGCACAAGCCCACGTGCTGCTTAGTAGCCAGCTAATCTTTATATTTCAAGTTTAGCCAACTTGGATCTATCTGTTGGCTAACAAGGTTGAACCGTTGAATTGTTATGAACACTCTTCTGTCCATCTCCAGCTGTTTGAACAGCATGCTAGCCGGTCCACTTTGTTCAGATCTTTAAATCACGTGGCCAACCTTATTTCCAAGAATAAGAACGAGTTGCCAATTCCTTATATAATTGTGTTTAATGCGTATTGCACATTTATAAAACACAGACCAGACAGCTAGTGTTTCTCTTTGGCTAAAACGCTGCTAGCGGAACCTGGTACTGCGATGCCGCGCGCGACAAGCTGTGGATACATTTTCCAGAATCAGTGTTCATTGATACTCCCGTTTAGTAGCGTCTGCTCTTCACGCAGTTTGAGGAGCCCTGCCCTAACACACACACACACACACACACACACACACACACACACACACACACACACACACACACACACACACACACACTCACTCACTCACTCACTCACTCACTCACTCACTCACTCACTCACTCACTCACTCACTCACTCACTCACTCACTCACTCACTCACTCACTCACACACCATAGAGGGAGAGCAGGAGAGAAAGAGGAACAGAGAGACACAAAGGGAGTGAGAGGAGGCGAGATGGAGGGAGAGATGGTGCACTGTCTGCAAAAGTAATGTGGGTGAATTAGACAGAACTGATGACCCTATACTGACGCAGCGTTTCACACACACACACACACACACACACACACACACACACACACACACACACACACACACACACACACACACACACACGGAAACCCACATACATGAAAACCCACACACACACTGAAACCCACACACACACGGAAACCCACACACACATGGAAACTCACACACACACACATGGAATCCCACACACACATGGAAACACACACACACGGAAACCCACACACACATGGAAACTCACACACACACACATGGAAACCCACACACACATGGAAACACACACACACGGAAACCCACACACACATGGAAACCCACACACACACACGGAAACACACACACACACGGAAACCCACACACACATGGAAACCCACACACACATGGAAACCCACACACACACGGAAACCCACACACACGGATACACACACACACATTATTCCTTCCCTAGTGTACTGTATAAGGGACGGTATTGATTTCCAGAGAGGATAAAAGTCTGATTGAAAAATTCCACAGGAACACAATCATCCACTTGTCTGGAGTGTGTGTGTGTATATGTGTGTGTCTGCTGTTAGACAGAGAGTCCTGTGTAAGAGCGCCTCTCTAATATAACATTAAACACGAGACACTAAGGTGTCATACACCCACACTTCCCCACAGATAAAGAGAACATAGTCATTCAGAACCTGACCTCAGCATGCCACAGTCATCACACACACACACACACGTCAGCTTGTCCCTCCTGACCCGAGGCTTCTCATCCACCTAACAGACTGTCTGACCCACATCAAGTCTCCCTCACATGACAGAGAGGGAGAGAGAGAGAACTTTTGTCAGTGGAATGTTTACTGTTGATTTTTTATTGTTAAATTCACTTTTGTTTATTATCTATTTCACTTTCACTTGTTTCCTATGCCATATGTTTCCTCTTGAATTGAATTGAGAGAGAGAGAGAGAGAGAGAGAGAGAGAGAGAGAGAGAGAGAGAGAGAGGAGAGACTGGAGAGAGAGAGAGAGAGGAGAGACTGGAGAGAGACTGGAGAGAGACTGGAGAGAGAGATTGGAGAGAGAGACTGGAGAGAGAGATTGGAGAGAGAGACTGGAGAGAGACTGGAGAGAGAGACTGGAGAGAGACTGGAGAGAGAGATTGGAGAGAGAGACTGGAGAGAGAGACTGGAGAGAGACTGGAGAGAGAGATTGGAGAGAGACTGGAGAGAGATTGGAGAGAGAGACTGGAGAGAGATTGGAGAGAGAGACTGGAGAGAGACTGGAGAGAGAGACTGGAGAGAGACTGGAGAGAGAGATTGGAGAGAGAGACTGGAGAGAGAGACTGGAGAGAGACTGGAGAGAGAGATTGGAGAGAGACTGGAGAGAGATTGGAGAGAGAGACTGGAGAGAGATTGGAGAGAGAGACTGGAGAGAGACTGGAGAGAGAGACTGGAGAGAGACTGGAGAGAGAGATTGGAGAGAGAGACTGGAGAGAGAGACTGGAGAGAGACTGGAGAGAGAGATTGCAGAGAGAGACTGGAGAGAGAGACTGGAGAGAGAGACTGGAGAGAGACTGGAGAGAGAGACTGGAGAGAGAGATTGCAGAGAGAGACTGGAGAGAGACTGGAGAGAGAGACTGGAGAGAGAGATTGCAGAGAGAGACTGGAGAGAGAGACTGGAGAGAGAGACTGGAGAGAGACTGGAGAGAGACTGGAGAGAGACTGGAGAGAGAGACTGGAGAGAGACTGGAGAGAGACTGGAGAGAGAGACTGGAGAGAGAGACTGGAGAGAGAGATTGCAGAGAGAGACTGGAGAGAGACTGGAGAGAGACTGGAGAGAGAGACTGGAGAGAGAGATTGCAGAGAGAGACTGGAGAGAGAGACTGGAGAGAGAGACTGGAGAGAGACTGGAGAGAGACTGGAGAGAGACTGGAGAGAGAGACTGGAGAGAGACTGGAGAGAGACTGGAGAGAGAGACTGGAGAGAGAGACTGGAGAGAGAGATTGCAGAGAGAGACTGGAGAGAGACTGGAGAGAGACTGGAGAGAGAGACTGGAGAGAGACTGGAGAGAGAGACTGGAGAGAGAGACTGGAGAGAGAGACTGGAGAGAGAGATTGCAGAGAGAGACTGGAGAGAGACTGGAGAGAGACTGGAGAGAGAGACTGGAGAGAGACTGGAGAGAGAGACTGGAGAGAGACTGGAGAGAGAGACTGGAGAGAGAGACTGGAGAGAGAGACTGGAGAGAGAGACTGGAGAGAGAGACTGGAGAGAGAGACTGGAGAGAGAGACTGGAGAGAGAGATTGCAGAGAGAGACTGGAGAGAGAGACTGGAGAGAGAGACTGGAGAGAGACTGGAGAGAGAGACTGGAGAGAGAGACTGGAGAGAGACTGGAGAGAGAGACTGGAGAGAGAGACTGGAGAGAGAGATTGGAGAGAGAGACTGGAGAGAGACTGGAGAGAGACTGGAGAGAGAGACTGGAGAGACTGACTGGAGAGAGAGACTGGAGAGAGAGACTGGAGAGAGAGACTGGAGAGAGAGACTGGAGAGAGAGATTGGAGAGAGAGAAGGGGAAAGGAACAACTGCAGTGCTACGCGAGGTGAAAGAAGGAATGAAGGATTGTAAAAAGGGAGACATGAGCTCTACATGCAGGTATGAATACTGCTAGCTGTTTAGCTGTTTCCTCCGGCGTGCGCGTGCGTGTTTACAGTAGAGAGAGGAGCCAAATGCCAGCAGGAGTTTTTCCTAGACCATAACACTAACAACTGAAACGTTCCACTCATCCCTCACACCATGTGACCTACCCAGGGAAAACTCCAGGCTCCAGACATTATCAATGACAACAACACTTCAGCCAACTACAGATCAATAGCTAGAGAAACGCACAATCAATCAAATGTATTTATAAAGCCCTTTTTACATCAGCTGATGTCACAAAGTGCTGTACGGAAACCCAGCCTAAAACCCCAAACAGCAAGCAATGCAGACGTAGAAGCAGGGTGGCTAGGAAATCATCACTTAAACACAAAGGTGACTTCAAACATCTTGCAGGCTTTCCTTTCCTCCTCTAGAGGACAGTTGTCATGCGGGTTTCAGGGAAACAGCTTGAAAGAGTGTATTGTGCAGCGTAATGGTTACTACTACTCTACACATGGTGGGAAACTGTCCCATTCAACTGTTCTGCCCCTACAAAAGGTATTCAGACCAGGAGAACACACACACACACACACACGCGCACGCGCACACGCGCACACACACACACACACACACACACACACACACACACACACAGGAGTACCTTTGTGAGAGACTGGAGAGAGGTGGGGAGGAGATATGAGGAGGGGGAGGGGAGAGAGAACGGGGTAAGAATGTTAACTTGGAGGAGAACACACACTCAGAGACAGAGAGGCTCTTTATAGGCGACGGGACTCTCCCAGGATTCCCTGGCCTGCCAGCTTTCTGCCACATGTGCAGTGTGTGTGTGTGTGTGTGTGTGTGTGTGTGTGTGTGTGTGTGTGTGTGTGTGTGTGTGTGTGTGTGTGTGTGTGTGTGTGTGTACGTACTTGCTCAAAACAGAGTATGCTGTCTCAATACCTACAAGAAAGAGAGAGAGGCTGTGTGTGTGTGTGTGTGTGTGTGTGTGTGTGTGTGTGCGTGCGTGCGTGCGTGCGTGCGTGCGTGCGTGCGTGCGTGCGTGCGTGCGTGCGTGTAGTTATTCTGCCCTGTAATTGCAGTAATGATATGTCATCCACAGAGAGGAACTCAGCAAGGGTGGGGAATGCACACACACACACACACACACACACACACACACACACACACACACACACACACACACACACACACACACACACACACACACACACACACACACACACACACACACACACACACGTTTAAACAGGTCTCTATGTACACTGTGAGAGCTGAGGCCTTGGGGGTAGGCTTTTTGAGAGCCTTGATTTAACACCTGAGGAAGGAAATAGAAGGACAGGCACACACACACCTTACAACTGTAAGAATGTTGCATAAACAGACAGTACTACATATCATAATATTTTCCTAATTGTTTACGGTATGGCGGTATTTGACAGTATTGATTTTGAATAATAAGCAGTGAGTGACTTTAGGGTGACAACATACATTCTAAGTGATTTCCATGGGTCTTTCTCCATTCTGATTGTTTCATCAAACTTCAACCCAAACAACTTTTCAGCATTTTCATCCATTTCTGATTTCCAGGTCATTTGGGGTCATTTCCACACTGCCAGGTAGGGCTGCATGATACGGGCCTGAAATTAGGAGGCAAAGTGGAAAGCAGCACTGTGGTCATCACCATCGTGCTGTATCTGCTACATTGACCATGCAGACTGTGGTCATCACCATCGTGCTGTATCTGCTACATTGACCATGCAGACTGTGGTCATCACCATCGTACTGTATCTGCTACATTGACCATGCAGACTGTGGTCATCACCATCGTACTGTATCTGCTACATTGACCATGCAGACTGTGGTCATCACCATCGTGCTGTATCTGCTACATTGACCATGCAGACTGTGGTCATCACCATCGTGCTGTATCTGCTACATTGACCATGCAGACTGTGGTCATCACCATCGTACTGTATCTGCTACATTGACCATGCAGACTGTGGTCATCACCATCGTACTGTATCTGCTACATTGACCATGCAGACTGTGGTCATCACCATCGTACTGTATCTGCTACATTGACCATGCAGACTGTGGTCATCACCATCGTACTGTATCTGCTACATTGACCATGCAGACTGTGGTCATCACCATCGTACTGTATCTGCTACATTGACCATGCAGACTGTGGTCATCACCATCGTACTGTATCTGCTACATTGACCATGCAGACTGTGGTCATCACCATCGTGCTGTATCTGCTACATTGACCATGCAGACTGTGGTCATCACCATCGTACTGTATCTGCTACATTGACCATGCAGACTGTGGTCATCACCATCGTACTGTATCTGCTACATTGACCATGCAGACTGAAGAGCGAACGGCAAGTGGTCTCGCGGTCACAGTGTTGACGACTATCTCAGTGAGAATCGCTATTGGCTCCTTGATTTGTCGATAGATTACGTTTTTGTCGTTGCCGTGACAACGTCACAGCACCAATTTGCCTTGCTGTGGCACAGCTGCGTTTCCCGACATAGCGTTTTCACCCCCTCTCCGTGTGCTTCTCTGCCTTGCTGTGACTTCTGTTGCTCAGACAGCTTTCCCCACTCTAGTTTGCGACAGAACTTAGTGGGCAAAGTCGCTAAATGCTATCAAAACCATAGAAACTATCAATGGCAAAACTCTCAAAGGCAGCCTGAAAAGTAGCTAAATGTGTCTCTTTTACCCCCAAAACTCACTGGAGGGGTCTGAAAACTCGCTAAATATAGCGACAAAGTCTCTAAACTGGCAACACTTCGTGGTTGAGCAACAACTTTTTTATTTAGGCAAGTCAGTTTAAGAACAAATTCTTATTTTCAATGACGGCCTAGGAACAGTGGGTTAACTGCCTTGTTCAGGGGCAGAACGACAGATTTTGACCTTGTCGCCGATCTTGGATTCGATCTTGCAACCTTTCGGTTACTGGCCCAACACTGGGGCTTGGTGAGAGAGGGAGAGAAAGGCTTGGGTGGTATCCAGATTGTCATACCTTCATACCGACCTTCTGCCATACCGGGATATTCGGTAATACCGTCACTGAACACAGGGGGTGCTATTTTCAACCCCCACTGAGCCTTTTGTAATCCGAAGGTTAGCAGTCTCTGTTAGCAGTCTTTTATACAGTCTCTGACCTAAACTGTTTTCAGTACAGACATCCCAGCTCATAAAGTTTTTCTAGTCATTAAAAAATGCTGCTCACACTTTGCTGTACCCAGATAACAAATATTAGACAGCAAGTCTCTGCATCCAGCAGGGGATTCTCTGATGCTACCTTCCAACGCTTGATTTTAGTAGAAGCTAACCACTTAGCTAGCTACTAAATTAGCAAACCAAACGCACAACTGCAGAGCATTTAGCATATTTTAGACAGTTAACTTAACAGTTAGAAGATATGCAGCTGGCAAACATTTAGTTGTGAATTCCATACTGTCACTAGTACAACAGTGAGTGACTCACAAGGCTCTGGTCTCTGGTGGTTGTGTGCTTGTAAACAAACTCCATGTGACTGGGGACTACCGGTAAGCTTCATTATGAAAAATGATGTGACAGGTGAAATGAAGAACTCCCATGTTCTTTATCTCCTAACATATTGCACAAGTTGACTGCAGGTATTTATTTAAAAAGTAGCTACAAATATTCAAATGTATTAAAAAAAAGATGTCAAACTTTTAACGGTATTGAAAAACCATCCCGTGGCTATTTCCAAATAGCCCGGTATACATTATACTGTATATACGGTATACCGCCCATGCCTAGGGAGAGAAACGACTCAAGTAGCAGAGTGAACTATTAAAACAGACATTACACACGGCGCAGTGGTGTATCGCATGTAACAAACCAAACATTGAAATACCGTTGCAGAGGGTAAAGTAAAAACCGGAACCGGTCTGTACATCAATACCGGTATACAGTCAAATACGGTATTCCACCCAGCCCTAGACCAGACAGACTGTTACATGTTACAAGGTTGACGAAATCCAGCTAAATCTCCATAGAAGGCAGGAACCTAGGAAGAAACCTAGAGAGGAACCAGGCTCTCTCTCTCTCCTTTCTTCTACTCCCTGTGAATACCAGTCATTCTGTAGATGATTCAGTAGACGGGGTGAGTGTGTATGTGTGT
>NC_052346.1:14175421-14197921 GCF_016432855.1 Salvelinus namaycush
GTATGAACACCATGGGACCACGCAGCCGTCATACCGCTCAGGAAGGAGACACGTTCTATCTCCTAGAGATGAATGTACTTTGGTGCGAAAAGTGCAAATCAATCCCAGAACAACAGGAAAGGACCTTGTGAAGATGCTGGAGGAAACATGTACAAAGTATCTATATCCACAGTAAAACGAGTCCTATATCGACAAAACCTGAAAGGCCGCTCAGCAAGGAAGAAGCCACTGCTCCAAAACCCGCCATAAAAAGCCAGACTACGGTTTGCAACTGCACATGGGGACAAAGATCGTACTTTTTGGAGAAATGTCCTCTGGTCTGATGAAACAAAAATAGAACTGTTTGGCCATAATGACCATCGTTATGTTTGGAGGAAAAAGGGGGAGGCTTGCAAGCCAAAGAACACCATCCCAACCGTGAAGCACGGAGGTGGCAGCATCATGTTGTGGGGGTACTTTTCTGCAGGAGGGACTGGTGCACTTCACAAAATAGATGGCTTCATGGGGATGGAAAATGATGTGACTATATTGAAGCAGCATCTCAAGACATCAGTCAGGAAGTTAAATCTTGGTCGCAAATGGGTCTTCCAAATGGACAATGACCCCCCCTTCCAAAGTTGTAGCAAAATGGCTTAAAGACAACAAAGTCAAGGTATTGGAGTGGCCATCACAAAGCCCTGACTTCAATCCTATAGAAAACGTGTGGGCAGAACTGAAAAAGTGTGTGCGAGCAAGGAGGCCTACAAACCTGACTCAGTTACACCAGCACTGTCAGGAGGAATGGGCCAGAATTCACCCAACTTATTGTAAGAAGCATGTGGAAGGCTACCCAAAACGTTTGACCCAAGTTGAACAATTTAAAGGCATTGCTACCAAATACTAATTGAATGTATGTAAACTTCTGACCCGCTGGGAATGTGATGAAAGAAATAAAAGCTGAAGAAAATCATTCTCTCTTCTATTATTCTGATATTTCACATTCCTAAAATAAAGTGGTGATCCTAACTGACCTAAGACAGGGAATTTTTACTCTGATTAAATTTCAGGAATTGTGAAAAACTGAGTTTAAATGTATTTGGCTAAGGTGTATGTAAACTTCCAACTTCAACTGTATATGGGTTCAACCAATCAGATCTATCTTTCCCAAAATGCCTTCTGTTGATGTTTGCAGCCACACACCCTTGTCTTTTCCTTTTCATCCCCAATCTTATCTTCCTCCTCTAGCTCTTCATTCCTCTCCCAATCCCACAGCTCCAGAGCCAGAGGCTCAGCCAGAGACATATGTAGCCCAAATTGAGGCACTGATCCTGGGGAGAGCTCTATGTGAGCCCCCCTTACACCCTGGATCTCAGGAGCTCAGACAGACCTACCCTTACTGAGACCAGGGGTGAATATAAAACACACACAGGCCACAGGCTCATGCACACTCCATCATATGGAAATTCACCAAGTCCAAGTCCAAGTGCACATACACAACACAGCACCACAACACAACACAGCACCACAACACAACACAGCACCACAACACAACACAGCACCACAACACAACACAGCACCACAACACAACACAGCACCACAACACAGCAGACGGAACCTCTAAATGATTTATTGACTGTTATTTGTAATGATGTGGGGTCAATGATCATAAGGGGTCTGACAAACAGTTAGGGTCAGGGGTTAAGGGTTGGGGTTAGAGGTCAAGGTTAGCATGATGTCTAAGCTAGCTTGCTTTGCCAAGCCCCTCCCTCTTTGATGGCAAACAGGAAACAAAAAAAGGTTCTGTTCACATCTCCCACCCTCCTTCCCTCCCCCCTTCCATCCTTGCATCCCTCCCTCGCTCCTCCTTACCCTCCCTCTTCCCCACTCACCTCCAAAACATTATTCTCTCTTTTCTGTCCTCTCTTCCACTCTCTCCCTTTTCCTTTCCTCCCCCTTTCTTATCACCAGGGAGTGAAAGAGGAAGGGACAGAGTGAAAAGAAGAGAGAAAAATGGAAAGAGAGAGGGAGATTAGGAGAGGGAGAGAGCAGGGGGGGGGGGGGGGGTTGGGGTGGAGTTGTTCCCGCTAAATCACCCCACATGGTTGAGCGTGCTTAGTTTAAGCAAACACTGCTACTTCCTCCTCGTCAGAAGCAACACACACACAGACATGCAGACACAGACATGCAGACACAGACATGCAGACACAGACAGACAGGCAGACACAGACACCTTGACCTATGCAATGGCAGCTCAAGCCCTCAAATACAGACAACAAACCCCAGCCCCCACCAACACAACACACACATACTCAGCCCCTATCCTGGCTTAGACATACACTGTACCCCACCACAGCTTCTCTCTCCACTCTAAACCCTGAGAGTTAAATGGGAAGTTCACCCCAAAACACCCCTGGGCCCTTTATAAAACTTGCCATTTTTCATAAACCCAGGCTGTTTTTAGGTCCAATGTTTGCGTATTTAGATTTCTGTATTTTTACATAGAAATGCTACATTTCCCAAAATCACCTAAAATGCATAAAAAACGATGTGTATTTATTGTTACATAAGCAGCGATTGATGACTCGACACTGATTTGCCAAATAAATGGTATAACAGGTCTAACACAGCAACGACCTACTTGGTGCTGGCGTAAGGTTCTCTATATCGTCTGACACCCGGTTGATACTCTCCTTCCTGGTTGTAAGACGGATAATTACAGGAAGCAGGACGAAGGAGCGTCTCACTATTGGTCTTCGAGAAAGGAAGTCAGGACAACAGTAAGTAAACAAAGAGGTGTTAGCTAGTAATAGTGGCAGAGATGGTTCTAACTAACCCGTTGTTCTGTGGTAGTAGTATTGGCACAGACGAACGGGGAAACCTGTCTGGCCAAAATGAGGTGCAATAATGTCCCTGTCAGGTCAGACAAACAGCACATTTCCACTCCTTTCCTGCCTGAATATGGTGTTGATACAGCACCTGAAGTCATTCACCAGATGCTGTTGTTAGTGTGGAGTGATCATTTTGTGGGACAAGCTCCAGCCGTTCCAGGTAAGTTAGGATGCTAGCTAGCTAGTTAGGTGGCTAACACCTGTTGCTAACGTTAGTCACTACAAGTCATTTAGGACCCTATTTGTTTGTAATTCGCTAGTATTTTGTTTGGTACTCTAACGGTAATGTCATACTGTCCTACTGACTGTTTGGTTTTTATGTGGCTTTGTGATGCAATTCCCTTTTCCATTCCGTTACTTAAACAATACTGATAACAATTCCCCTTTCCATTCCGTTACTTATACAATACTGATAACAATTCCCTTTTCCATTCCGTTACTTATACAATACTGATAACAATTCCCTTTTTCATTCCGTTACTTACACAATACTGATAACAATTCCCTTTTCCATTACGTTACTTATACAATACTGATAACAATTCCCTTTTCCATTACGTTACTTATACAATACTGATAACAATTCCCTTTTCCATTCCGTTACTTATACAATACTGATCACAATTCCCTTTTCCAGTACGTTACTTATACAATACTGATAACAATTCCCTTTTCCATTCCGTTACTTATACAATACTGATAACAATTCCCTTTTTCATTACGTTACTTATACAATACTGATAACAATTCCCTTTTCCATTACGTTACTTAAACAATACTGATAACAATTCCCTTTTCCATTACGTTACTTAAACAATACTGATCACAATTCCCTTTTCCAGTACGTTACTTATACAATACTGATAACAATTCCCTTTTCCATTCCGTTACTTATACAATACTGATCACAATTCCCTTTTCCATTACGTTACTTATACAATACTGATAACAATTCCCTTTTCCATTACGTTACTTATACAATACTGATAACAATTCCCTTTTCCATTACGTTACTTATACAATACTGATAACAATTCCCTTTTCCATTACGTTACTTATACAATACTGATAACAATTCCATTTTCCATTACGTTACTTAAACAATACTGATCACAATTCCCTTTTCCATTACGTTACTTATACAATACTGATAACAATTCCCTTTTCCATTACGTTACTTAAACAATACTGATAACAATTCCCTTTTCCATTACGTTACTTATACAATACTGATAACAATTCCATTTTCCATTACGTTACTTAAACAATACTGATAACAATTCCCTTTTCCATTACGTTACTTATACAATACTGATAACAATTCCCTTTTCCATTACGTTACTTATACAATACTGATAACAATTCCATTTTCCATTACGTTACTTAAACAATACTGATAACAATTCCCTTTTCCATTACGTTACTTATACAATACTGATAACAATTCCCTTTTCCATTCCGTTACTTATACAATACTGATAACAATTCCCTTTTCCATTCCTTTACTTATACAATACTGATAACAACTCCCTTTTCCATTCCTTTACTTATACAATACTGATAACAATTCCCTTTTTCATTACGTTCAGTACTGTTACTCCACACTAGGTAGACAGTAGACTGTACTGTTACTCCACACTAGGTAGACAGTAGACTGTACTGTTACTCCACACTAGGTAGACAATAGACTGTACTGTTACTCCACACTAGGTATACAGTAGACTGTACCGTTACTCCACACTAGGTAGACAGTAGACTGTATCGTTACTCCACACTAGGTAGACAGTAGACTGTACCGTTACTCCACACTAGGTAGACAGTAGACTGTACCGTTACTCCACACTAGGTAGACAGTAGACTGTACTGTTACTCCACACTAGGTAGACAGTAGACTGTACTGTTACTCCACACTAGGTAGACAGTAGACTGTACTGTTACTCCACACTAGGTAGACAGTAGACTGTACCGTTACTCCACACTAGGTAGACAGTAGACTGTACTGTTACTCCACACTAGGTATACAGACTGTACCGTTACTCCACACTAGGTATACAGACTGTACCGTTACTCCACACTAGGTAGACAGTAGACTGTACCGTTACTCCACACTAGGTATACAGACTGTACCGTTACTCCACACTAGGTATACAGACTGTACCGTTACTCCACACTAGGTAGACAGTAGACTGTACTGTTACTCCACACTAGGTAGACAGTAGACTGTACTGTTACTCCACACTAGGTATACAGTAGACTGTACTGTTACTCCACACTAGGTAGACAGTAGACTGTACCGTTACTCCACACTAGGTATACAGTAGACTGTACTGTTACTCCACACTAGGTAGACAGACTGTACCGTTACTCCACACTAGGTAGACAGACTGTACCGTTACTCCACACTAGGTATACAGTAGACTGTACTGTTACTCCACACTAGGTAGACAGACTGTACTGTTACTCCACACTAGGTATACAGTAGACTGTACTGTTACTCCACACTAGGTAGACAGACTGTACCGTTACTCCACACTAGGTAGACAGTAGACTGTACTGTTACTCCACACTAGGTATACAGACTGTACCGTTACTCCACACTAGGTATACAGTAGACTGTACTGTTACTCCACACTAGGTAGACAGTAGACTGTACTGTTACTCCACCCAAGTAGACAGTAGACTGTACTGTTACTCCACACTAGGTAGACAGTAGACTGTACTGTTACTCCACACTAGGTAGACTGTAGACTGTACTGTTACTCCACACTAGGTAGACAGTAGACTGTACTGTTACTCCACACTAGGTAGACAGTAGACTGTACCGTTACTCCACACTAGGTAGACAGTAGACTGTACTGTTACTCCACACTAGGTAGACAGTAGACTGTACTGTTACTCCACACTAGGTAGACAGTAGACTGTACTGTTACTCCACACTAGGTAGACAGTAGACTGTACTGTTACTCCACACTAGGTAGACAGTAGACTGTACCGTTACTCCACACTAGGTAGACAGTAGACTGTACTGTTACTCCACACTAGGTAGACAGTAGACTGTACTGTTACTCCACACTAGGTAGACAATAGACTGTACTGTTACTCCACACTAGGTAGACAATAGACTGTACTGTTACTCCACACTAGGTAGACAATAGACTGTACTGTTACTCCACACTAGGTAGACAGTAGACTGTACTGTTACTCCACACTAGGTAGACAATAGACTGTACTGTTACTCCACACTAGGTAGACAGTAGACTGTACTGTTACTCCACACTAGGTAGACAGTAGACTGTACTGTTACTCCACACTAGGTATACAGTAGACTGTACCGTTACTCCACACTAGGTAGACAGTAGACTGTACTGTTACTCCACACTAGGTAGACAATAGACTGTACTGTTACTCCACACTAGGTAGACAGACTGTACCGTTACTCCACACTAGGTAGACAATAGACTGTACCGTTACTCCACACTAGGTAGACAATAGACTGTACCGTTACTCCACACTATGTAGACAATAGACTGTACTGTTACTCCACACTAGGTAGACAATAGACTGTACCGTTACTCCACACTAGGTAGACAATAGACTGTACTGTTACTCCACACTAGGTAGACAATAGACTGTACCGTTACTCCACACTAGGTAGACAGACTGTACCGTTACTCCACACTATGTAGACAGTAGATGATACTGTTACTCCACAATAGGTATACAGACTGTATTGTTACTCCACACTAGGTAGACAGACTGTACTGTTACTCCACACTAGGTAGACAATAGACTGTACTGTTACTCCACACTAGGTAGACAGTAGACTGTACCGTTACTCCACACTAGGTAGACAGACTGTACCGTTACTCCACACTATGTAGACAGTAGATGATACTGTTACTCCACAATAGGTATACAGACTGTATTGTTACTCCACACTAGGTAGACAGACTGTACTGTTACTCCACACTAGGTATACAGACTGTACTGTTACTCCACACTAGGTAGACAATAGACTGTACTGTTACTCCACACTAGGTAGACAGTAGACTGTACCGTTACTCCACACTAGGTAGACAATAGACTGTACTGTTACTCCACACTAGGTATACAGTAGACTGTACTGTTACTCCACACTAGGTAGACAGTAGACTGTACCGTTACTCCACACTAGGTAGACAATAGACTGTACTGTTACTCCACACTAGGTAGACAGTAGACTGTACTGTTACTCCACACTAGGTAGACAGTAGACTGTACTGTTACTCCACACTAGGTAAACAGTAGACTGTACCGTTACTCCACACTAGGTAGACAGTAGACTGTACCGTTACTCCACACTAGGTATACAGTAGACTGTACTGTTACTCCACACTAGGTAGACAGTAGACTGTACTGTTACTCCACACTAGGTAGACAGTAGACTGTACCGTTACTCCACACTAGGTAGACAGTAGACTGTACCGTTACTCCACACTAGGTAGACAGTAGACTGTACCGTTACTCCACACTAGGTAGACAGTAGACTGTATCGTTACTCCACACTAGGTAGACAGTAGACTGTACTGTTACTCCACACTAGGTAGACAGTAGACTGTACCGTTACTCCACACTAGGTAGACAGTAGACTGTACCGTTACTCCACATTAGGTATACAGACTGTACCGTTACTCCACACTAGGTAGACAGTAGACTATACCGTTACTCCACACTAGGGAGACAGTAGACTGTACTGTTACTCCACACTAGGTAGACAGTAGACTGTACTGTTACTCCACACTAGGTAGACAATAGACTGTACTGTTACTCCACACTAGGTAGACAATAGACTGTACTGTTACTCCACACTAGGTAGACAGTAGACTGTACTGTTACTCCACACTAGGTAGACAATAGACTGTACTGTTACTCCACACTAGGTAGACAGTAGACTGTATCTTTACTCCACACTAGGTAGACAGTAGACTGTACTGTTACTCCACACTAGGGAGACAGACTGTACCGTTACTCCACACTAGGTAGACAGTAGACTGTATCTTTACTCCACACTAGGTAGACAGTAGACTGTACTGTTACTCCACACTAGGTAGACAGTAGACTGTACCGTTACTCCACACTAGGTAGACAGTAGACTGTACTGTTACTCCACACTAGGTAGACAATAGACTGTACTGTTACTCCACACTAGGTAGACAGTAGACTGTACCGTTACTCCACACTAGGTAGACAATAGACTGTACCGTTACTCCACACTAGGTAGACAGTAGACTGTATCGTTACTCCACACTAGGTAGACTGTAGACTGTACCGTGACTGGGGAGAGGGGCTGGGGAGAGGGACTGGGGAGAGGGGCTGGGGAGAGGGACTGGGGAGAGAGAACATTGCTTTTCATAAGTTTTATAATGACCATGGTGTCTGTTGACCTGGTTTGTAGAAGGCTTCCACACCCAAGACCAAGACATACCGTCGGCAGTCAGTCACCAGGTACAGTTGTCCCAGGGTCCAGGCTTTGGGAGGCCAGGCCAGTCAATATATCTTTGTTGCACACAAGTGGCTGTAACAATATTGGTATGTTGATCTAGAACATCCTGCATGAGTCGATTGTGGAGAAACAGGACTTCTTCCACCTGTTACTGTCTCTACACCACTGTCCATGGTAGCTTGCTTACGAACAGAGCATAACTAATGTAACTAATGGTGCGGCAGGTAGCCTAGTGGTTAGAGCGTTGGACTAGTAACCAAAAGGTTGCAAGATTGAATCCCTGAGCTGACAAGGTAGAAATCTGTCGTTCTGCCCCTGAACAAGGCAGTTAACCCACTGTTCCTAGGCTGTCATTGAAAATAATAGTTTGTTCTTAACTGACTTGCCTAGTTAATAAATAAAGGGACTTTTTTTTTTTTTTTTTAATAATGCTGAGTGACAGTAATTGTTGTGTTTCATAAACTGGGTGGTTCGAGCCCTGAATGCTGATTGGCTGAAAGCCGTTGTATATCAGACCGTATATCACAGGTATGACAAAACATTTAATTTTACTGCTCTAATTACGTTGGTAACCAGTTTATAATAGTAATAAGGTGCCTCGGGGGTTTGTGATATATGGCCAATATACCACGGCTAAGGGCTGTGTCCAGGCACTCTGCGTTGCGTCATGCATAAGAACAGCCCTTAGCCATAGTATATTGGCCATATACCACACCCCCACGTTCCTTATTGCTTAATTATATGTTTTACAATGTCTTTATAGTTTATTGTGTTTAAAGTCTTTATTTAAAAAAATTGGAATACAATGTTATTTCTTTAAAACATTTATTTGTATACTATGTCGTGAGCCTCCTCTACTTCCTGGAATCCAACGTAGCTTGGGGTCAGCGTTGGGGTCAGCGTTGGGGTCAGGGTATTTAGATGGAATTGCCGTGACCACACAGGCTGGGAGTCCCCGGCGTTGGCCTCGACCGAGACGTTCTCCCCTCAGCATCCACTCCAAAGTGATCCCGTAGGAAACCAGTCTGTATTGTCAAAACTAAAATAACTAAATCACAATGTTATATACAACAATCAAAAGAACAAATAGGTCTAGGCCTATACAACATCAAATATAACGATGGGCTTGGGGGTCATTAGGCCTGTTCATTTCAAAGCCATATTGATGACGGCACAACATGATTGACAGCTCTCTTGCCTTATAGACTTGAAGACTGTAAGGCCAAGTCATTGTTGAAAAAGTGAGGCTGCTTGTCTTCCTCTTTAGTATGTGGATTTACAGGCTAATCAAGATATTAGGGGTGTAAAAGCTAGACTGGCAATTGCAGAAACAAAATTACCTGTGGTAGAAAAATTGTCATACTTTAGTAAAAGTAAAGATATCTTAATAGAAAATGACTCAAGTAAAAGTGAAAGTCACCCAGTAAAATACTACTTCAGTAAAAGTCTAAAAGTATTTGGTTTTATTTACATTTAAGTATCAAAAGTTAATGTAATTGCTAAAATATACTTAGGTATCAAAAGTAAAAATAGAAATCACTTCAAATTCCTTATATTAAGCAACCCAGATGGCGCCATTTTCGTGCACACCTCTCAGACATAATTTACAGACAAAGCATGTGAGTTTAGTGAGTCCGCCAGATCAGAGGCAGTAGGGATGACCAGGGATGTTCTCTTGATAAGTGCGTGAACTGGACCATTTTCCTGTCCTGCTTAGCATTCAAAATGTAACGAGTACTTTTGGGTGTCAGGGAAAATGTATGGAGTAGAAAGTACATTATTTTCCTTAGGAATGTAGTGGAGTAAAAGTAAAAGTAGTCCAAAATATAAATAGTAAAGTTCAGATACCCCAAAAACTACTTAAGTAGTACTTCAAAGTATTTTTACTTAAGTACTATACACCACTGCATTTTGTTCACTAACACAATTGACTTTATACTTCTTACAGTGTTTGGTAATATACAATATTGATCATTTAGACCGTATTGTGACGTGCGCATCCCATACATTCTTATCACGTGGCACATCCTCTCGTTCTAGACACAGTTTACCTAGTTGATCTAACTTCAAGGGGAGACTACAGTAGCCAGTCACAGTTACATTATGGAGTGTAGGCAGGTTACTAGAAAATACAGTTGGGTATCATTAGCTAGCTATTCATTTGCATCTTAGAGAGGAATAATAAAATATATCCTAATTTCCAAAACACTTACACTTTCAGAGCTTCCTATTTGAGCCGTCAGGTGTGGCAAGTGCTTCCAGTTGATCCAGGGCATTCTGAAAAACGTCTCCAGAACCCCAGGATTGATGTTTACACACACAGGTCCTGTTCTTCTGCATCGTCGGTCTGATGCTCGACCTCCTCCATGATGTGAATCAGACGATCCCGGGGGGTAGAATTAGCTTATAAACTACATCCAAATACTCAAGCGATGGACCTACAAAAACTGTCTGGGGTGGTGACAAATGGACAGGCAGGCATTATAAAGGTCCCAGAAGTGTTTTTGGGTGAACTTCCCCTTTAAGGCCCGCACAAACTGTATGATTTTAGCCGTCTTCAGCCACGGCTTTGGCGTCCCAGCAAAATGTGGACGTTGTGGGCTAATTCTTTGGTCGCAAACGACGGTCGGACGTCTTGGCTCGTTCAGTGAGACTGCCGTCTGCCGATTAAGCACCGCTGCGTGCGGTCAGACTTTATCGAGTAGTGTGGCTGGTGTTACGAGCCGATCCCGGTGACTGACCAATAGGAACACGGCCGGCATTAAGTATGCACACGATAATATGATTATTGTGAATAGTCAGATTAATATAATAGTTTGATTGAAATGTTAACAGGCTTTCCAAGAAGAACAATTTCCTTAATAATCTTGTTTAGACTTCATGTCATCTGAAATCAGGCTACCTGACGGGATTTTGATAAATACACAAAATAAACATTGTACCACAGCAGCCATGTTATTTTTGGGAAGTTCGGACATATAAAGTCTATATGTGAAAGTGATTTCTAGGTGTATACTTTAAGTTTTTTCCAAACATGCGCGGATCAAACACACCGCTATAGCTGATGTAGCCTCGCAAGCCAACGACAGAATGTAACAACAGAACTGAAGCAAATTGTACAATCTAACCAGGCTGATATCAACATTTTAATTTGGCAACATCGCACAGTGTGACATTTAGTCATCGTTAAAGACTGAATCCTGAATCAGAGAGAGAGAGAGAGAGAGAGAGAGAGAGAGAGAGAGAGAGAGAGAGAGAGAGAGAGAGAGAGAGAGAGAAAGAGATCACAGTGGAAAAGTATGCACATTCCTCTCAGGATACACATTCCACTGTGTGTTGGAATATATCCTCAGAATGCCTGGTCTCCCTTAGTGTGGGTGTGTGAGCGTGCATGTATGTGAGACAAAGGAAGGGCCGAGAGTTAATCCGTTACAATAATATGGAATTAGTCCCAAAGAGTGGAGAGGACATTGCAGTGAAGTGGGAATGGAACTGGCCCGCACACACCTATGTATAGGCTACACATACAAATCCTGAGGCCTGATTGAGGAAGAGGAATTTGACCTTGTGACCCCAGGCTGGGGGAGGTGTGTGTGGGTGTGTGATGATTTGTGGGGGGTCTTGCTTGGGGGCAAGGAGGGGCGAAGAAGAAGAAAAGGGGGAAGAGAGAGGAGAGGTGGAAATGACAGGTATGGAAGTTGGGGAGGAGGGGGTGTGGCATGGCCTGGTTGATGCTAATGTTTTTATAACGATGTATTGAGTTATTGCAGCAATTTAGCAACAATATCTATTTACTTTTGAAGAAGATTTAGCAGTATACTGACACACACAAACACACACATACACATCCGTGAAACACACACCTGCATAAAACATCCATTAAGAGCAGATGGAACTTTCCATAGCTATGCTAACACGCCTAGCATGCTAATGCAGGCACGAAAATGTGAGTTATGTCACAGATGTGTGTGTGTGTGTATGTGTGTACTAATGTAGGCATGCTCACTCACTAAGACCAACGAGACAAACACACGTTTACCTTCCGCTGTTGGCGGCTAGGCTAGGAGAAGATAATGTTCCGTGCCATGAGTGACATATTGATAACGTAGCTACGCTAGGGAAAGCTAACACTGTCAGCAATGAAAATCCCTGCAATAATGCAGGAGGATGTTAGCTGCAATGCTAGGAAAGCTAACACTGCTAGCTAGTCCCAACGTCTACAGTGCCACCCATAGGATACGGTAGAGTTCTCTTCATGGTCTGAGAGAGACATAGAGCCCTGCATCCCCAAGGTGGGCACAGGGGACAAGAGAACGAGGGAGGAAAGGAGAGGGGGAGAGGGAGGGTTGGAAATGGGGGGGGGGGGGGGGTTGAAAGACTTCTTTTATCTCTGTCTAAATCAACTGTCAACAATGCAGGAAATCACCAAGAGGAGAAAAGGAGAGATGGGAGGGGAAATAGGAGAGAGGGAGAAATAGAAAGAAAAGGAGAAAGAGAAAGAGGAGGGTAAATATTACAGGTCTGTGCCAAGTAAACATAAGGCGCTGGGATCCTTCAACAACGATCCAGCCTTCAGAGAGTGTGTGTGTGTGTGTGTGTGTGTGTGTGTGTGTGTGTGTGTGTGTGTGTGTGTGTGTGTGTGTGTGTGTGTGTGTGTGTGTGTGTGTGTGTGTGTGTGACTGCTCTGTTGCTCAGTCAATGGGGACAAAATAGGGAGGAGAACCACTCAGCACAGTGGCAGGCAGTGGAGATAAACTTTTCGCTAATACACACACAAGGCTGGGACATCATTGGCTATCAGCTTTGTCTGGGGTTCTGAGAATGTCAAGACAATTATCATTCAACTCACACACTGAACCTAACACAGTCTCCCTGAACACACACACACACACTGAACCTAACACAGTCTCCCTGAACACACACACACACACACACACACACACTGAACCTAACACAGTCTCCCTGAACACACACACACACTCCTGACACAAAGTCGGCTGGGCGGTATATTGTATTTTACTATACCGGTATTGATGCACGGACCGGTTTGGGTTTTTACTTTACCTTCTATAACGGTATTTGAATGTTGGGTTTGTTAAATGTGATACGCCGTGTGTAACGTCCATTTTTATAGGTTACTCCGCTACTTGAGTCATCCCTCTCCGCTCTCTCTCTCCACGCCGCTTTCTACACAGACCTAGTCCCACCCTGTCACTCAAGGAGAGCATTTGTTGTTGCTTGACCACGAGACACTTGCGTTCAGTCTGCAGGGTCAATGCAGCACATGCAACAATGTTGTTTCCACTTTGATCTCAATATAAATCCACAAGTGTTCTATAATTACAATAATAGTTTGTGTTTCTTACATATGCAAACAGCTAGTTAGTATTTTCTTAGCAAGTTAAGCTACATCGTGTCAGCCACTAATGCTAATCTCTAGTTAGCTGGCTAACAAGCTAATAAAAGTACTGAGTCAGAGGAAATGTAGCTAGCTATACCAGTACTGGTGGAGGCTTAAATTAGCATGTTGTTTGTGCAACAGTATCTTCTAAATCAATGAGGAATAGGGGAAGCATGAATATTTTGGCTATATGAATAAAGATGTAATGTAGCCAAAGATTATAGGAAACACTGAACATCACTTTGGTTCCTACCCTGTCACAATAACTCGTCCATGGCATTTTCATTCGTTGTCATGTCAAACAACACTGTATTCAAAGTGCCCACTATTATTTATATTCTAACTATAGAATTATAATAAACATTCTATTTCCATGATTCCAAAAGTTCACCCTAGTGTTTTAATCTAAATCGCAATTGCAACATTTGGTTAAAAATAAGGCCTAGTATTTTTCTCCATATCGTGGCAATGTGGAAATGATCTCAAATGAGTCCAGGAAATGTGGAAATTGATGGAAATGCAGGAAATTAGTTTAGGTTGATGTTGAATTGAACAGTATAAAACAATCAGAATGGAGAAAGACCCACTGAAATAATTTAGAGGGTCCTAGCGTCACGCACTACTCATAAAGCAAATTTAGAACTTTTATTAATCAAAAACGTAAAATACCATCAAATACGGTCATACCGTCAAAAATTTGAAAATTACAATGACATTATATTTTGGCCATATCGCCCAGCACTACTTTTAAGTAAGTAAACCTTTAAAATGCTTTAACCAAAAGGTATATTTATTTAACTTAAATAAATGAAAGTCTTACTTCATCAGCTGGTTACTCCCTGGTGGTTATCATGTGTGTGTGTGTGTGTGTGTGTGTGTGTGTGTGTGTGTGTGTGTGTGTGTGTGTGTGTGTGTGTGTGTGTGTGTGTGTGTGTGTGTAGTTCATTTAAGATTTGGAGAAAAATGTGTCATTCTTCCACTGAATAAATACATCCAAGTCAGACTTGGATCCTGTTCAGTCTGTTTCAGGAAGTACCCATATGTTGCATCTCTAGGTTCCAGACCTTTCTGAGGACACCTCTCTCCTGTCCATTCCAGATGCTAACCACATGACCTCAGTGGAAAAGAATGCTTCTCCCAGCGTGACCAATGAGAAGTCTCAGCCACAGGAAGCAGGAAGCTGCTGCCAGCTGACCAGACCACCCACACGGTCCTATGGTGGCCTGCAAGGCTCAGACGGAGACAGGCCTAAAGACTGTATTCCCCCCCCCCCCCCCCCCCCCCCCCCAATACACACACACCTGTAGCCAGTTTAGGAACAAAACCCCTACCCAGCCATTCTAGCGCCAAAACACCTCCAGGACAGTCACCTTCTAGTCATGATGGCAATAGGAAAGTTACAGTTTTGTTATTGTTACTGATGTTATTCTAGGGTGGATTCCTATCATGTTACTGTTGTTATTGTTATGTTATTGTAATGATGTCCCTGATAAGCAACACCTCATGGGAGGATAGACTGCTGCTGAAATCTGCACACACACACACACACACACACACACACCGATAGAACAGTTGATACAACACCTGACAACCATATGCCAATACCTCAACACAAAAATGAAATGATTAAATCATTATAATTATATAGCTGACAAAGGCAGGCTACATATTAGGATTTTATGGGCCACAAACACAGGAGTTCTTCAAAATATGTAAAACTCTTCCGAACTTAATCTATTACTGTAGAAGTCCGATTCACTGCAAATCACAGACACGGATTTTTCCCGAGAGGGAGTCTGAGACGTCCCTATTCCAGGATAAAAGCACACTCACAGCACACAGAAGGCCACATCAGCCTTACAGCAAAGGAATGTCATCTGACGTCATCTATTTGGGATCGGATTTCTCATATTTTCTGTGCGATGGTGTGTGTGCGTGTGCGTGTTTGTTACTTAGGCTATTTTTCTTCAATTCACCCTCTAGATCCAGCGTTCGCAACTCAACGAAATAGCAGTTTTATCAGAACGAAATAACAACGTTATACCGGCTTTATAACGGTGACACAACACCCTAGGGATGATGACAAGCATATCCCATAATAGCCTAAAATGAAGTTAGCTTGTTAGCCTACTTAAAACTAAGTTTCCTTTCAACTAAGGGTATCAACTCATCGGCGAAAAATTAAAAACGTTTTCTAAATAATAAAGTGATGCATCGATTTCAAAAAGTCTGACAACAATAGGCCTGTCGTTCGGAAACAAAATCATTAAGCGCATGAAATAACTGCATTGGACGTCCACGTCTGCAGAGAGAGAAGGGGAGAGACAGACAGACAGACAGAGAGCAGACAGGCAGGCTTACTGGAATGCCAGGCTAGGCTGGAGTTGAGACCCCTCTCCTCTTCTGACACAGTATCCTCTCTTAAATCCGCTACAAACTACACACAGTCTAGGAAAAGTGCGGTGTGATCGTATGCAATAACAATTCACCATCGGTAAAATCATTCATGCAATAAAGAGCTACATTGTGTCCCTCCGTTCGCACTATTTCATAACCCCTGCCAAATCGTCACATCGGCATCTTGCAATCCAAGTCATTATTTTCTTGAAGTAAAACAGACATACTTCACTTTGATCAATTAAAACAGTGTTTTTAAACAGAGAGCTGGGCCTGTAGATTGTTGTGCAAAGAACAGAGGAGAAAGAGAGAGAAACGGAGAGAAAGAGAGAGAAACGGAGAGATGAAGAGAGCCTGTTGCGCACTCACTTCTTCAACGTCAGTCTCTGCGAAGACGAAAAAACATTTTTTCGCAAAACAGCAGAAATGGCCCACAATGCAAACAAAATCCTCCAAACGATATCACATTCCCATATAACTGCGATATAAAAACAGAAACTTTAATGGCCACGTTTCTTTTAAACTTTCCACGCAGTTTCGGACAAGAAGTTAAAAAAAATCCCTAAAAGTTTCGATTCCCCCCCTCAGCCAGTTTTCCCTTTTCCTCTCCTCTCGCCAGCTCACCGAGACAGTCTGCCGGCGTCACAGCTCCATAAGCAAGCACTCACACAATCCCAATAAACTTCTTAACTCACAGTTTAAGACGATGTCCAATTCTAATAAGTAGTTTTAACATGTAACAGAACAACATACAAGTGTAGAATAGAACTCACCTCACTGCAATAAAATAATCTTGAAACAGACGTTCGCTGCGGTGTGTTATTTTTTCTCCAGGGCTGGTTGTTGGATCCCCCTGCCTAGACTCTGCCCGCGCAGCGCGCTCTCTGGGACAATCAAAGCTGTCAATCAAAACCCTGCGGCGGCACATGGAGGCTAAAGCCCGCCCATTTCTACCGTAATACCTTCTATACCACGCATACCCACTTCTACTGTAGTATGGTGCTGTGTGTTTCTGAGAGTAGGGCCTAGATTCAACCCGTGGTGCTGCAGATCCACTGTTTAGCGCGATTGAAATTTAAAGGCAATGTTCAGATACTGCATTCACGGTAAAACGCTGCATATATCGGCTCAATCGGAAATTACTTTTTAATTTCAATCATTGTTGAATCAAGGCCTAGAGCTAGACTTAACTTCTGTCCCCAGCCCAGGCCTGGGATTTAGTGTTGCAGGGAGTAGTGCTCTCGCCTCTGCAACACCTGATCTATGGATCTAGCCCCATACAGCTCAATCTCTCTCTCAAAATCAACCTGTCAAATTGGTGGCAGAGGTGAGACAGGCTTTGTTGGAGCATACCTGTTGGCATGTGGGGCTCATCTTAGTCATGTGGGGCAGGAGCAAAAGCCTGCAGCGGTCTCCAGGTAGATGATTTTGTAACAGGAGTAATGTGGGTAATCCTGCAGGAGGGTTGGCCAGCTCTGGTCTAGAAATAAAGAGGATATAAAACCTTCGTATTACATAGAACGTCTGTTGTACTGCACGACTCATCTATTGTATGGATGATGAATGTGTTATTGTACACCTGCCCAGGGACTGCATGGGGACCGAAATGACCTGTTGGTTATCTGGTACAATGCATCAGATTCAGCCTCTGAGATGTATGTTTTCATTGTGCATGGTCTCAAATAAACATAACAATAAAACTGTATTGTTTGTAGCTCTGTTCCATAACTCAACAGAACAACATTATACACCACAGCTTTGAACATGAGCTGCAGAATCACTCTTGGCAATTTATGTTAGAAAACATTCCAATGCACTTCATTAGTGACAATAAAAATGCCTGAGAAATAAATCCTGTTAATTTATCTCTAGTAGCCTATTTAGACTCTGTAAACCTACATACCTGGTGCTCACCCTCAGGCAGTTTGAAGTTACAAAGATCAAAATGCCATTCATACTATTTAGACTATTTGGGGTAGATAAAATGACATAGGCACTTTGACATTGAACAAAGGTCACTGCTTGCATTGAATAAATATTGTCGCATTCCTCTCGGCTCCGTTGGTTGCAGTGCGGACAGAATTCGGGTTTATCTTGGGGGGTATTTGCATGTTTGTTTGCCACTCTCCCTCACCCCCTCTCTCTCGCTCTAATCATGTACCCCCTGTCCCTGTAGCTCTTTGATGAGTGGAAAGCATTGACATATGACATCGTAGAAGACATATTAAGAGCTGTGTGTGCAGAGATACCCCCTCCTATTGATCTAGCGCTGGAATTGTGGGAGTTCAAAGGAGTCATCCGTACCCTGACAAGAACAGACAAGCCCTCTCTCTCTTTCTTTCTCTCTGTCAGAGCAGCTGGTCAGGACATCACACCCTGACGCCTGAACTATTTCTAGTGTGTACGTGTGTGTACTTGTGTATCCGTGTGTGTACGAGTGCGTGTGTGTACTTGTGTACCCGTGTGTGTACGAGTGCGTGTGCTTGTGAGTACTTGTGTATCCGTGTGTGTTTCTAGTGTGTACGTGTGTGTACTTGTGTATCCGTGTGTGTACAAGTGCGTGTGCTTGTGTGTACTTGTGTATCCGTGTGTGTTTCTAGTGTGTACGTGTGTGTACTTGTGTATCCGTGTGTGTATGAGTGCGTGTGCTTGTGTGTGTGTGTGTACGTGTGCATGGGTATGTATGTTTGCATGTGAGTGGGACATCTGCTTATGAATGGGACCACTTGTAGTGAATCAGAGGCTGAAATAGTGACCTCAATTGTGAACTGGGTGTCTTTTGGGATCGATCTGAGAGTGGTCTGTAGTATGTCCACATTCAGAATGTGTTTCTAGCACTAAATCTGGAGTGGCACACTAATCCATATAGGATTGGCCTAAAGCAGTGCACTAGTACATAGAAGGGCATTGCAGACACACATTCAATCTGTTCTAGTATGTCTAGATCTGTCCTGGCCACATTGCTCTTCATTCCATGAGTTCCTGCCCAGAGTTCTAACCTCATGTCGCCATGCCGCCCCCACATATTAGATAATGGGAAATCGCCTGTGTGTGTGTGTGTGTGTCAGGTCCATATTTGAGAAGAGGCATTTGTTTCAGTTGTTTCCCTGAATTGCCAAGCAGGCTTATCTCATCTCTCTCTCTCTCCATCTCCCTCTCTCCATCTCTCTAACTTCATTTGGGTAAATGTTAGTGACACAGTCTGTTCCAAAGCATCTATTTGGCTGTGTGTGTGTGTGTGTGTGTGTGTGTGTGTGTGTGTGTGTGTGTGTGTGTGTGTGTGTGTGTGTGTGTGTGTGTGTGCGTGCATGTGCGTGTGTGTGTGTTCATCAAAGGGAGAATGGAACCCTATTATGACATCATGGTTGATGACATCACTGCGGACTGGGTGTTGGTTGGCGGTCTGGAATGTGTGTGACTAAGGGGGAGGGGCTTTAAAGTCAAGGCTGGGATCTCATTGGCTATCGGCTTCGTCTGGGGATCTGTGAATTTCAAGACAATCATCATTCAACACACACACTGAACCTAACACAGTCTCCCTGAACACACACACACACACATACACACACACACACACACACACACACACACACACACACACACACACACACACACACACACACACACACACACACACACACACACACACACACACTGAACCTAACACAGTCTCCCTGAACACACACACACATGCACAGACACGTGGGAGAGGAGCAACATAACGTTACAGTGTAGTTACTACTGTGAGCCACAGGGGTGAACCACAGGAGAGGGACATTCTGAGACTAAAGAGGCCATCCTACTGATGCTTACTCAAAGTATTAACTATGTACTATGACTAAGCATACTACATACTATTTAGAACACACTGTTTAGTCAAATCTATATGTTTAAAATTGCACCAAAAACCAAAACATGAAAATCTTTGTTTGACGCACTATTGTGATGCACAATCGTGTTGTACTCTGCCATTCATTTTTTCTCTCCAACCTTAAATCGTCTTTATTTGAATTCAGTTTCAGAAGAAAACAAAGGAAAGAAACAAGGAGAGATAGAAAGAAGGAAGCCATGCGAACACAAGAACATCTACTGAAGCCTCATCAACCAGGAAGTAAAACATCAGATAACAGAAGAAAAAACATCTAAGTAAAAGTTGTTTAAAACAGACATACATTTCAAAGTAAAAGTCCTCGTTGTGGCAGAAGTGTCTCCGGTCAGAGGCAGTTCCATCATGGCTTCTCACCCTGCCCGTGCACCTAGTACAGAGCAGATGTGTGTGTGTTCCCAGGGCAGTAAGCAAAAAAGCAGATTGTTTGCATAGAGTCAGACATAGCAGCGTCTTATAAACGTGTGTGTGTGTGTGTGTGTGTGTGTGTGTGTGTGTGTGTGTGTTACTCTACAGCAGCATGAGTCTCTCTAAAGGGAGGAGCTACCAGTGTGCCCAATCCAGTCACAACAAGATGCTCCTTATTACCCAATCAGATTATCAAACTGATTTATAGGTGATTGACAAATTGATTGACAGTCGATTGTCTGGTGGGCGTGACCTTCTATGACCTCCGACCAATCATCCCTGTGCATTTGGGTCACACGCCACATAACCGAACCCCGTCGAGCCACAGAGTGACACAGCAACACAAAGCATCAGTTACATAATCTTTACACAATGGCTAGACTATGTAGAGTTAAATACACATTTACAATGGATATATAGCGACAGATTGTTGCTATTAAAGAAACACACACACCCACAAATACACACACACCCACAAATACACACACACCCACAAATAAACACACACCCACAAATACACACACACGCACGCATGACCACAGCTTTAAAACACCACCAACATTCACCAGTGACAAACTCAAGAATAATTGATGCTGAAAAGGATAATGACTGGATGGCAGTTAGTTAGACCCACTGTTTTCATCTGTAACATCATGCTATTTGAACATCCCCTTTGGTGACACATGACAACGCCTGTTAGCTTTACTGTTCTGTTCCACGTGTCGACAGGGCGCCTTGTGGCTAGCAAGTGTGTGTGTCACTTCTGCATATGTTTTGGTTTTTACAGCAACATCTCTACCAGAGAGATAGTTAGTTCATAGTTAGTTTGTTACAGCTCAGTCTATGTACGCTGTGGTTGATTCTGGTCAAATCTAGAATGACACTTTACTCCCTAGAAGTTATAGTGCACTATATAAGGAATAGACTGCCATTTCTGACGCAGCCTCTGCCATGAGAGAACTCTTTGAAAAGTATATGGGCGGAATATACAGTACATGCGTTTTATCTCAAACAGAATGAAACATTTGACTAATTCTAAATGAATCAAACACACAATGGCCTGCCTTATCAAACTATTCAAACAGTAACATTCTGAAATAGAACACTGAAAATGAGGTTTATAAACGGACTAACAACTCCCTTTTCCAACGTCACTAGTCTGTAAGAGCAGCCAGCAGTATAACTAGTGACCACAAGATGGCGGTGTTTTGCACAGAGCTGTGAGTATGTACTGTGTGTGTGTGTGTGTGTGTGTGTGTGTGTGTGTGTGTGTGTGTGTGTGTGTGTGTGTGTGTGTTCGTGTGTGTGTGTGTGTGTGTGTGTGTGTGTGTGTGTGTGTGTGTGTGTGTGTGTGTGTTTGTGTGTGTGTGTGTGTGTGTGTGTGTGTGTGTGTGTGTGTGTGTGTGTGTGTGTGTGTGTGTGTGTGTGTGTGTGTTTATTGACACATTTGAAAACAACTTGATTGATTAGTTGATTGTCTAGTAGTTGATTGTCAGTGAAATATCTCTATATGGCAGTTATTATACACATAATACAGGAAGTATCTCCATATCAGGACTTGTGCTTTCTTACTTCTACATGTTAAACATGTTAAGACACATTATTGCACCAAACACAGTCTTTGGGATGACACAAACACACACACATACACACACACACATGCATACACAACACACACAAACTCCAATGAAGATAAAAGAGTGGAAAACACGTTTTTTCTCCTACAGAGGGCTGAGAGGACAGCTGCCAGAGTGCTCTCTCGTTCTGTCCATCCTCTCTCTTTTTCAGTCCATCCCTCTGTCTTTTCTCCATCTTTCACCATCTCCTCTGTCCCTGTCTGTGTATGAAAGGAGAAGGTGAGAGAGTTTGGAGTCCTCCATCGCTTTAGCTTTTTCTTCATTTCTCCCCGTCCATCCCTCTTCCTCTCTCCCCTGTCTCCGGTATATCCAAGGAGAAGGGAGCGGTATTCCAGGCTTTGGGAATTTCATGCTGACAGATCTGATATGAGCAGCTTATCCATCTTATTCCCAACCATCTCTCCTTGAACAGGAAGCTCCGC
>NC_052346.1:14202921-14217921 GCF_016432855.1 Salvelinus namaycush
CTCCTTTCACCTTACCTTCCTCAACACACTCTTAGACAACAGCAGAGCACTCCTTTCACCTTACCTTCCTCAACACACTCTTAGACAACAGGAGAGCACTCCTTTCACCTTACCTTCCTCAACACACTCTTAGACAACAGCAGAGCACTCCTTTCACCTTACCTTCCTCAACACACTCTTAGACAACAGCAGAGCACTCCTTTCACCTTACCTTCCTCAACACACTCTTAGACAACAGCAGAGCACTCCTTTCACCTTACCTTCCTCAACACACTCTTAGACAACAGCAGAGCACTCCTTTCACCTTACCTTCCTCAGCACACTCTTAGACAACAGCAGAGCACTCCTTTCACCTTACCTTCCTCAACACACTCTTAGACAACAGCAGAGCACTCCTTTCACCTTACCTTCCTCAACACACTCTTAAACAACAGCAGAGCACTCCTTTCACCTTACCTTCCTCAGCACACTCTTAGACAACAGGAGAGCACTCCTTTCACCTTACCTTCCTCAGCACACTCTTAGACAACAGCAGAGCACTCCTTTCAGCTTACCTTCCTCAACACACTCTTAGACAACAGCAGAGCACTCCTTTCACCTTACCTTCCTCAACACACTCTTAGACAACAGGAGAGCACTCCTTTCACCTTACCTTCCTCAACACACTCTTAGACAACAGCAGAGCACTCCTTTCACCTTACCTTCCTCAACACACTCTTAGACAACAGCAGAGCACTCCTTTCACCTTACCTTCCTCAACACACTCTTAGACAACAGCAGAGCACTCCTTTCACCTTACCTTCCTCAACACACTCTTAGACAACAGGAGAGCACTCCTTTCAGCTTACCTTCCTCAACACACTCTTAGACAACAGCAGAGCACTCCTTTCACCTTACCTTCCTCAACACACTCTTAGACAACAGCAGAGCACTCCTTTCACCTTAACTTCCTCAACACACTCTTAGACAACAGCAGAGCACTCCTTTCACCTTACCTTCCTCAACACACTCTTAGACAACAGGAGAGCACTCCTTTCAGCTTACCTTCCTCAACACACTCTTAGACAACAGCAGAGCACTCCTTTCACCTTACCTTCCTCAACACACTCTTAGACAACAGCAGAGCACTCCTTTCACCTTACCTTCCTCAACACACTCTTAGACAACAGCAGAGCACTCCTTTCACCTTACCTTCCTCAACACACTCTTAGACAACAGCAGAGCACTCCTTTCACCTTACCTTCCTCAACACACTCTTAGACAACAGCAGAGCACTCCTTTCACCTTACCTTCCTCAGCACACTCTTAGACAACAGCAGAGCACTCCTTTCACCTTACCTTCCTCAACACACTCTTAGACAACAGGAGAGCACTCCTTTCACCTTACCTTCCTCAACACACTCTTAGACAACAGCAGAGCACTCCTTTCACCTTACCTTCCTCAACACACTCTTAGACAACAGGAGAGCACTCCTTTCACCTTACCTTCCTCAGCACACTCTTAGACAACAGCAGAGCACTCCTTTCACCTTACCTTCCTCAACACACTCTTAGACAACAGCAGAGCACTCCTTTCAGCTTACCTTCCTCAACACACTCTTAGACAACAGCAGAGCACTCCTTTCACCTTACCTTCCTCAACACACTCTTAGACAACAGGAGAGCACTCCTTTCACCTTACCTTCCTCAGCACACTCTTAGACAACAGCAGAGCACTCCTTTCACCTTACCTTCCTCAACACACTCTTAGACAACAGGGGAGCACTCCTTTCACCTTACCTTCCTCAACACACTCTTAGACAACAGGAGAGCACTCCTTTCACCTTACCTTCCTCAACACACTCTTAGACAACAGGAGAGCACTCCTTTCACCTTACCTTCCTCAACACACTCTTAGACAACAGCAGAGCACTCCTTTCACCTTACCTTCCTCAACACACTCTTAGACAACAGCAGAGCACTCCTTTCACCTTACCTTCCTCAACACACTCTTAGACAACAGCAGAGCACTCCTTTCACCTTACCTTCCTCAGCACACTCTTAGACAACAGCAGAGCACTCCTTTCACCTTACCTTCCTCAACACACTCTTAGACAACAGGAGAGCACTCCTTTCACCTTACCTTCCTCAACACACTCTTAGACAACAGCAGAGCACTCCTTTCACCTTACCTTCCTCAACACACTCTTAGACAACAGGAGAGCACTCCTTTCACCTTACCTTCCTCAGCACACTCTTAGACAACAGCAGAGCACTCCTTTCACCTTACCTTCCACAACACACTCTTAGACAACAGCAGAGCACTCCTTTCAGCTTACCTTCCTCAACACACTCTTAGACAACAGCAGAGCACTCCTTTCACCTTACCTTCCTCAACACACTCTTAGACAACAGGAGAGCACTCCTTTCACCTTACCTTCCTCAGCACACTCTTAGACAACAGCAGAGCACTCCTTTCACCTTACCTTCCTCAACACACTCTTAGACAACAGGGGAGCACTCCTTTCACCTTACCTTCCTCAACACACTCTTAGACAACAGGAGAGCACTCCTTTCACCTTACCTTCCTCAACACACTCTTAGACAACAGGAGAGCACTCCTTTCACCTTACCTTCCTCAACACACTCTTAGACAACAGCAGAGCACTCCTTTCACCTTACCTTCCTCAACACACTCTTAGACAACAGGAGAGCACTCCTTTCACCTTACCTTCCTCAACACATTCTTAGACAACAGCAGAGCACTCCTTTCACCTTACCTTCCTCAACACACTCTTAGACAACAGCAGAGCACTCCTTTCACCTTACCTTCCTCAACACACTCTTAGACAACAGGAGAGCACTCCTTTCACCTTACCTTCCTCAACACACTCTTAGACAACAGCAGAGCACTCCTTTCACCTTACCTTCCTCAACACACTCTTAGACAACAGCAGAGCACTCCTTTCACCTTACCTTCCTCAACACACTCTTAGACAACAGCAGAGCACTCCTTTCACCTTACCTTCCTCAACACACTCTTAGACAACAGCAGAGCACTCCTTTCACCTTACCTTCCTCAAGCACACTCTTAGACAACAGCAGAGCACTCCTTTCAGCTTACCTTCCTCAACACACTCTTAGACAACAGCAGAGCACTCCTTTCACCTTACCTTCCTCAACACACTCTTAGACAACAGGAGAGCACTCCTTTCACCTTACCTTCCTCAACACACTCTTAGACAACAGCAGAGCACTCCTTTCACCTTACCTTCCTCAACACACTCTTAGACAACAGCAGAGCACTCCTTTCACCTTACCTTCCTCAACACACTCTTAGACAACAGCAGAGCACTCCTTTCACCTTACCTTCCTCAACACACTCTTAGACAACAGCAGAGCACTCCTTTCAGCTTACCTTCCTCAACACACTCTTAGACAACAGCAGAGCACTCCTTTCACCTTACCTTCCTCAACACACTCTTAGACAACAGGAGAGCACTCCTTTCACCTTACCTTCCTCAACACACTCTTAGACAACAGCAGAGCACTCCTTTCACCTTACCTTCCTCAACACACTCTTAGACAACAGCAGAGCACTCCTTTCACCTTACCTTCCTCAACACACTCTTAGACAACAGCAGAGCACTCCTTTCACCTTACCTTCCTCAACACACTCTTAGACAACAGGAGAGCACTCCTTTCACCTTACCTTCCTCAGCACACTCTTAGACAACAGCAGAGCACTCCTTTCACCTTACCTTCCTCAACACACTCTTAGACAACAGCAGAGCACTCCTTTCACCTTACCTTCCTCAACACACTCTTAGACAACAGCAGAGCACTCCTTTCACCTTACCTTCCTCAGCACACTCTTAGACAACAGCAGAGCACTCCTTTCACCTTACCTTCCTCAACACACTCTTAGACAACAGCAGAGCACTCCTTTCACCTTACCTTCCTCAACACACTCTTAAACAACAGCAGAGCACTCCTTTCACCTTACCTTCCTCAACACACTCTTAGACAACAGGAGAGCACTCCTTTCAGCTTACCTTCCTCAACACACTCTTAGACAACAGCAGAGCACTCCTTTCACCTTACCTTCCTCAACACACTCTTAGACAACAGGAGAGCACTCCTTTCACCTTACCTTCCTCAACACACTCTTAGACAACAGCAGAGCACTCCTTTCACCTTACCTTCCTCAACACACTCTTAGACAACAGCAGAGCACTCCTTTCACCTTACCTTCCTCAACACACTCTTAGACAACAGCAGAGCACTCCTTTCACCTTACCTTCCTCAACACACTCTTAGACAACAGGAGAGCACTCCTTTCAGCTTACCTTCCTCAACACACTCTTAGACAACAGCAGAGCACTCCTTTCACCTTACCTTCCTCAACACACTCTTAGACAACAGCAGAGCACTCCTTTCACCTTACCTTCCTCAACACACTCTTAGACAACAGCAGAGCACTCCTTTCACCTTACCTTCCTCAACACACTCTTAGACAACAGGAGAGCACTCCTTTCAGCTTACCTTCCTCAACACACTCTTAGACAACAGCAGAGCACTCCTTTCACCTTACCTTCCTCAACACACTCTTAGACAACAGCAGAGCACTCCTTTCACCTTACCTTCCTCAACACACTCTTAGACAACAGCAGAGCACTCCTTTCACCTTACCTTCCTCAACACACTCTTAGACAACAGCAGAGCACTCCTTTCACCTTACCTTCCTCAACACACTCTTAGACAACAGCAGAGCACTCCTTTCACCTTACCTTCCTCAGCACACTCTTAGACAACAGCAGAGCACTCCTTTCACCTTACCTTCCTCAACACACTCTTAGACAACAGGAGAGCACTCCTTTCACCTTACCTTCCTCAACACACTCTTAGACAACAGCAGAGCACTCCTTTCACCTTACCTTCCTCAACACACTCTTAGACAACAGGAGAGCACTCCTTTCACCTTACCTTCCTCAGCACACTCTTAGACAACAGCAGAGCACTCCTTTCACCTTACCTTCCTCAACACACTCTTAGACAACAGCAGAGCACTCCTTTCAGCTTACCTTCCTCAACACACTCTTAGACAACAGCAGAGCACTCCTTTCACCTTACCTTCCTCAACACACTCTTAGACAACAGGAGAGCACTCCTTTCACCTTACCTTCCTCAGCACACTCTTAGACAACAGCAGAGCACTCCTTTCACCTTACCTTCCTCAACACACTCTTAGACAACAGGGGAGCACTCCTTTCACCTTACCTTCCTCAACACACTCTTAGACAACAGGAGAGCACTCCTTTCACCTTACCTTCCTCAACACACTCTTAGACAACAGGAGAGCACTCCTTTCACCTTACCTTCCTCAACACACTCTTAGACAACAGCAGAGCACTCCTTTCACCTTACCTTCCTCAACACACTCTTAGACAACAGCAGAGCACTCCTTTCACCTTACCTTCCTCAACACACTCTTAGACAACAGCAGAGCACTCCTTTCACCTTACCTTCCTCAGCACACTCTTAGACAACAGCAGAGCACTCCTTTCACCTTACCTTCCTCAACACACTCTTAGACAACAGGAGAGCACTCCTTTCACCTTACCTTCCTCAACACACTCTTAGACAACAGCAGAGCACTCCTTTCACCTTACCTTCCTCAACACACTCTTAGACAACAGGAGAGCACTCCTTTCACCTTACCTTCCTCAGCACACTCTTAGACAACAGCAGAGCACTCCTTTCACCTTACCTTCCACAACACACTCTTAGACAACAGCAGAGCACTCCTTTCAGCTTACCTTCCTCAACACACTCTTAGACAACAGCAGAGCACTCCTTTCACCTTACCTTCCTCAACACACTCTTAGACAACAGGAGAGCACTCCTTTCACCTTACCTTCCTCAGCACACTCTTAGACAACAGCAGAGCACTCCTTTCACCTTACCTTCCTCAACACACTCTTAGACAACAGGGGAGCACTCCTTTCACCTTACCTTCCTCAACACACTCTTAGACAACAGGAGAGCACTCCTTTCACCTTACCTTCCTCAACACACTCTTAGACAACAGGAGAGCACTCCTTTCACCTTACCTTCCTCAACACACTCTTAGACAACAGCAGAGCACTCCTTTCACCTTACCTTCCTCAACACACTCTTAGACAACAGGAGAGCACTCCTTTCACCTTACCTTCCTCAACACATTCTTAGACAACAGCAGAGCACCCCTTTCACCTTACCTTCCTCAACACACTCTTAGACAACAGCAGAGCACTCCTTTCACCTTACCTTCCTCAACACACTCTTAGACAACAGGAGAGCACTCCTTTCACCTTACCTTCCTCAACACACTCTTAGACAACAGCAGAGCACTCCTTTCACCTTACCTTCCTCAACACACTCTTAGACAACAGCAGAGCACTCCTTTCACCTTACCTTCCTCAACACACTCTTAGACAACAGCAGAGCACTCCTTTCACCTTACCTTCCTCAACACACTCTTAGACAACAGCAGAGCACTCCTTTCACCTTACCTTCCTCAGCACACTCTTAGACAACAGCAGAGCACTCCTTTCAGCTTACCTTCCTCAACACACTCTTAGACAACAGCAGAGCACTCCTTTCACCTTACCTTCCTCAACACACTCTTAGACAACAGGAGAGCACTCCTTTCACCTTACCTTCCTCAACACACTCTTAGACAACAGCAGAGCACTCCTTTCACCTTACCTTCATCAACACACTCTTAGACAACAGCAGAGCACTCCTTTCACCTTACCTTCCTCAACACACTCTTAGACAACAGCAGAGCACTCCTTTCACCTTACCTTCCTCAACACACTCTTAGACAACAGGAGAGCACTCCTTTCAGCTTACCTTCCTCAACACACTCTTAGACAACAGCAGAGCACTCCTTTCACCTTACCTTCCTCAACACACTCTTAGACAACAGCAGAGCACTCCTTTCACCTTACCTTCCTCAACACACTCTTAGACAACAGCAGAGCACTCCTTTCACCTTACCTTCCTCAACACACTCTTAGACAACAGCAGAGCACTCCTTTCACCTTACCTTCCTCAACACACTCTTAGACAACAGGAGAGCACTCCTTTCACCTTACCTTCCTCAGCACACTCTTAGACAACAGCAGAGCACTCCTTTCACCTTACCTTCCTCAACACACTCTTAGACAACAGCAGAGCACTCCTTTCACCTTACCTTCCTCAACACACTCTTAGACAACAGCAGAGCACTCCTTTCACCTTACCTTCCTCAGCACACTCTTAGACAACAGCAGAGCACTCCTTTCACCTTACCTTCCTCAACACACTCTTAGACAACAGCAGAGCACTCCTTTCACCTTACCTTCCTCAACACACTCTTAAACAACAGCAGAGCACTCCTTTCACCTTACCTTCCTCAACACACTCTTAGACAACAGGAGAGCACTCCTTTCACCTTACCTTCCTCAGCACACTCTTAGACAACAGCAGAGCACTCCTTTCAGCTTACCTTCCTCAGCACACTCTTAGACAACAGCAGAGCACTCCTTTCACCTTACCTTCCTCAACACACTCTTAGACAACAGGAGAGCACTCCTTTCACCTTACCTTCCTCAACACACTCTTAGACAACAGCAGAGCACTCCTTTCACCTTACCTTCATCAACACACTCTTAGACAACAGCAGAGCACTCCTTTCACCTTACCTTCCTCAACACACTCTTAGACAACAGCAGAGCACTCCTTTCACCTTACCTTCCTCAACACACTCTTAGACAACAGGAGAGCACTACTTTCAGCTTACCTTCCTCAACACACTCTTAGACAACAGCAGAGCACTCCTTTCACCTTACCTTCCTCAACACACTCTTAGACAACAGCAGAGCACTCCTTTCACCTTACCTTCCTCAACACACTCTTAGACAACAGCAGAGCACTCCTTTCACCTTACCTTCCTCAACACACTCTTAGACAACAGCAGAGCACTCCTTTCACCTTACCTTCCTCAACACACTCTTAGACAACAGCAGAGCACTCCTTTCACCTTACCTTCCTCAACACACTCTTAGACAACAGGGGAGCACTCCTTTCACCTTACCTTCCTCAACACACTCTTAGACAACAGGAGAGCACTCCTTTCACCTTACCTTCCTCAACACACTCTTAGACAACAGGAGAGCACTCCTTTCACCTTACCTTCCTCAACACACTCTTAGACAACAGCAGAGCACTCCTTTCACCTTACCTTCCTCAACACACTCTTAGACAACAGCAGAGCACTCCTTTCACCTTACCTTCCTCAACACACTCTTAGACAACAGCAGAGCACTCCTTTCACCTTACCTTCCTCAGCACACTCTTAGACAACAGCAGAGCACTCCTTTCACCTTACCTTCCTCAACACACTCTTAGACAACAGGAGAGCACTCCTTTCACCTTACCTTCCTCAACACACTCTTAGACAACAGCAGAGCACTCCTTTCACCTTACCTTCCTCAACACACTCTTAGACAACAGGAGAGCACTCCTTTCACCTTACCTTCCTCAGCACACTCTTAGACAACAGCAGAGCACTCCTTTCACCTTACCTTCCACAACACACTCTTAGACAACAGCAGAGCACTCCTTTCAGCTTACCTTCCTCAACACACTCTTAGACAACAGCAGAGCACTCCTTTCACCTTACATTCCTCAACACACTCTTAGACAACAGGAGAGCACTCCTTTCACCTTACCTTCCTCAGCACACTCTTAGACAACAGCAGAGCACTCCTTTCACCTTACCTTCCTCAACACACTCTTAGACAACAGGGGAGCACTCCTTTCACCTTACCTTCCTCAACACACTCTTAGACAACAGGAGAGCACTCCTTTCACCTTACCTTCCTCAACACACTCTTAGACAACAGGAGAGCACTCCTTTCACCTTACCTTCCTCAACACACTCTTAGACAACAGCAGAGCACTCCTTTCACCTTACCTTCCTCAACACACTCTTAGACAACAGGAGAGCACTCCTTTCACCTTACCTTCCTCAACACATTCTTAGACAACAGCAGAGCACTCCTTTCACCTTACCTTCCTCAACACACTCTTAGACAACAGCAGAGCACTCCTTTCACCTTACCTTCCTCAACACACTCTTAGACAACAGGAGAGCACTCCTTTCACCTTACCTTCCTCAACACACTCTTAGACAACAGCAGAGCACTCCTTTCACCTTACCTTCCTCAACACACTCTTAGACAACAGCAGAGCACTCCTTTCACCTTACCTTCCTCAACACACTCTTAGACAACAGCAGAGCACTCCTTTCACCTTACCTTCCTCAACACACTCTTAGACAACAGCAGAGCACTCCTTTCACCTTACCTTCCTCAGCACACTCTTAGACAACAGCAGAGCACTCCTTTCAGCTTACCTTCCTCAACACACTCTTAGACAACAGCAGAGCACTCCTTTCACCTTACCTTCCTCAACACACTCTTAGACAACAGGAGAGCACTCCTTTCACCTTACCTTCCTCAACACACTCTTAGACAACAGCAGAGCACTCCTTTCACCTTACCTTCATCAACACACTCTTAGACAACAGCAGAGCACTCCTTTCACCTTACCTTCCTCAACACACTCTTAGACAACAGCAGAGCACTCCTTTCACCTTACCTTCCTCAACACACTCTTAGACAACAGGAGAGCACTCCTTTCAGCTTACCTTCCTCAACACACTCTTAGACAACAGCAGAGCACTCCTTTCACCTTACCTTCCTCAACACACTCTTAGACAACAGCAGAGCACTCCTTTCACCTTACCTTCCTCAACACACTCTTAGACAACAGCAGAGCACTCCTTTCACCTTACCTTCCTCAACACACTCTTAGACAACAGCAGAGCACTCCTTTCAGCTTACCTTCCTCAACACACTCTTAGACAACAGCAGAGCACTCCTTTCACCTTACCTTCCTCAACACACTCTTAGACAACAGGGGAGCACTCATTTCACCTTACCTTCCTCAGCACACTCTTAGACAACAGCAGAGCACTCCTTTCACCTTACCTTCCTCAACACACTCTTAGACAACAGGAGAGCACTCCTTTCACCTTACCTTCCTCAGCACACTCTTAGACAACAGCAGAGCACTCCTTTCACCTTACCTTCCTCAACACACTCTTAGACAACAGCAGAGCACTCCTTTCACCTTACCTTCCTCAACACACTCTTAGACAACAGCAGAGCACTCCTTTCACCTTACCTTCCTCAGCACACTCTTAGACAACAGCAGAGCACTCCTTTCACCTTACCTTCCTCAACACACTCTTAGACAACAGCAGAGCACTCCTTTAACCTTACCTTCCTCAACACACTCTTAAACAACAGCAGAGCACTCCTTTCACCTTACCTTCCTCAACACACTCTTAGACAACAGGAGAGCACTCCTTTCACCTTACCTTCCTCAGCACACTCTTAGACAACAGCAGAGCACTCCTTTCACCTTACCTTCCTCAACACACTCTTAGACAACAGCAGAGCACTCCTTTCACCTTACCTTCCTCAACACACTCTTAGACAACAGGAGAGCACTCCTTTCACCTTACCTTCCTCAGCACACTCTTAGACAACAGCAGAGCACTCCTTTCACCTTACCTTCCTCAACACACTCTTAGACAACAGCAGAGCACTCCTTTCACCTTACCTTCCTCAACACACTCTTAGACAACAGCAGAGCACTCCTTTCACCTTACCTTCCTCAGCACACTCTTAGACAACAGCAGAGCACTCCTTTCACCTTACCTTCCTCAACACACTCTTAGACAACAGCAGAGCACTCCTTTAACCTTACCTTCCTCAACACACTCTTAAACAACAGCAGAGCACTCCTTTCACCTTACCTTCCTCAACACACTCTTAGACAACAGGAGAGCACTCCTTTCACCTTACCTTCCTCAGCACACTCTTAGACAACAGCAGAGCACTCCTTTCAGCTTACCTTCCTCAACACACTCTTAGACAACAGCAGAGCACTCCTTTCACCTTACCTTCCTCAACACACTCTTAGACAACAGGAGAGCACTCCTTTCACCTTACCTTCCTCAACACACTCTTAGACAACAGCAGAGCACTCCTTTCACCTTACCTTCATCAACACACTCTTAGACAACAGCAGAGCACTCCTTTCACCTTACCTTCCTCAACACACTCTTAGACAACAGCAGAGCACTCCTTTCACCTTACCTTCCTCAACACACTCTTAGACAACAGGAGAGCACTACTTTCAGCTTACCTTCCTCAACACACTCTTAGACAACAGCAGAGCACTCCTTTCACCTTACCTTCCTCAACACACTCTTAGACAACAGCAGAGCACTCCTTTCACCTTACCTTCCTCAACACACTCTTAGACAACAGCAGAGCACTCCTTTCACCTTACCTTCCTCAACACACTCTTAGACAACAGCAGAGCACTCCTTTCACCTTACCTTCCTCAACACACTCTTAGACAACAGGAGAGCACTCCTTTCACCTTACCTTCCTCAGCACACTCTTAGACAACAGCAGAGCACTCCTTTCACCTTACCTTCCTCAACACACTCTTAGACAACAGCAGAGCACTCCTTTCAGCTTACCTTCCTCAACACACTCTTAGACAACAGCAGAGCACTCCTTTCACCTTACCTTCCTCAACACACTCTTAGACAACAGGGGAGCACTCATTTCACCTTACCTTCCTCAGCACACTCTTAGACAACAGCAGAGCACTCCTTTCACCTTACCTTCCTCAACACACTCTTAGACAACAGCAGAGCACTCCTTTCACCTTACCTTCCTCAACACACTCTTAGACAACAGCAGAGCACTCCTTTCACCTTACCTTCCTCAGCACACTCTTAGACAACAGCAGAGCACTCCTTTCACCTTACCTTCCTCAACACACTCTTAGACAACAGCAGAGCACTCCTTTCACCTTACCTTCCTCAACACACTCTTAGACAACAGCAGAGCACTCCTTTCACCTTACCTTCCTCAACACACTCTTAGACAACAGCAGAGCACTCCTTTCACCTTACCTTCCTCAGCACACTCTTAAACAACAGGAGAGCACTCCTTTCACCTTACCTTCCTCAACACACTCTTAGACAACAGGAGAGCACTCCTTTCACCTTACCTTCCTCAACACACTCTTAGACAACAGCAGAGCACTCCTTTCACCTTACCTTCCTCAACACACTCTTAGACAACAGCAGAGCACTCCTTTCAGCTTACCTTCCTCAACACACTCTTAGACAACAGCAGAGCACTCCTTTCACCTTACCTTCCTCAACACACTCTTAGACAACAGCAGAGCACTCCTTTCACCTTACCTTCCTCAGCACACTCTTAGACAACAGCAGAGCACTCCTTTCACCTTACCTTCCTCAACACACTCTTAGACAACAGCAGAGCACTCCTTTCACCTTACCTTCCTCAACACACTCTTAGACAACAGCAGAGCACTCCTTTCACCTTACCTTCCTCAGCACACTCTTAGACAACAGCAGAGCACTCCTTTCACCTTACCTTCCTCAACACACTCTTAGACAACAGCAGAGCACTCCTTTCACCTTACCTTCCTCAACACACTCTTAGACAACAGCAGAGCACTCCTTTCACCTTACCTTCCTCAACACACTCTTAGACAACAGCAGAGCACTCCTTTCACCTTACCTTCCTCAGCACACTCTTAAACAACAGGAGAGCACTCCTTTCACCTTACCTTCCTCAACACACTCTTAGACAACAGCAGAGCACTCCTTTCACCTTACCTTCCTCAACACACTCTTAGACAACCAGAGCACTCCTTTCACCTTACCTTCCTCAACACACTCTTAGACAACCAGAGCACTCCTTTCACCTTACCTTCCTCAACACACTCTTAGACAACAGCAGAGCACTCCTTTCACCTTACCTTCCTCAACACACTCTTAGACAACAGCAGAGCACTCCTTTCACCTTACCTTCCTCAACACACTCTTAGACAACAGGAGAGCACTCCTTTCACCTTACCTTCCTCAACACACTCTTAGACAACAGCAGAGCACTCCTTTCACCTTACCTTCCTCAGCACACTCTTAGACAACAGGAGAGCACTCCTTTCACCTTACCTTCCTCAACACACTCTTAGACAACAGCAGAGCACTCCTTTCACCTTACCTTCCTCAACACACTCTTAGACAACAGGAGAGCACTCCTTTCACCTTACCTTCCTCAACACACTCTTAGACAACCAGAGCACTCCTTTCACCTTACCTTCCTCAACACACTCTTAGACAACAGGAGAGCACTCCTTTCACCTTACCTTCCTCAACACACTCTTAGACAACAGCAGAGCACTCCTTTCACCTTACCTTCCTCAACACACTCTTAGACAACAGCAGAGCACTCCTTTCACCTTACCTTCCTCAACACACTCTTAGACAACAGCAGAGCACTCCTTTCACCTTACCTTCCTCAACACACTCTTAGACAACAGCAGAGCACTCCTTTCACCTTACCTTCCTCAACACACTCTTAGACAACAGCAGAGCACTCCTTTCACCTTACCTTCCTCAACACACTCTTAGACAACAGCAGAGCACTCCTTTCACCTTACCTTCCTCAACACACTCTTAGACAACAGGAGAACACTCCTTTCACCTTACCTTCCTCAACACACTCTTAGACAACAGGGGAGCACTCCTTTCACCTTACCTTCCTCAACACACTCTTAGACAACAGGAGAGCACTCCTTTCACCTTACCTTCCTCAACACATTCTTAGACAACAGCAGAGCACTCCTTTCACCTTACCTTCCTCAGCACACTCTTAGACAACAGCAGAGCACTCCTTTCACCTTACCTTCCTCAACACACTCTTAGACAACAGGAGAGCACTCCTTTCACCTTACCTTCCTCAACACACTCTTAGACAACAGCAGAGCACTCCTTTCACCTTACCTTCCTCAACACACTCTTAGACAACAGGAGAGCACTCCTTTCACCTTACCTTCCTCAACACACTCTTAGACAACAGCAGAGCACTCCTTTCACCTTACCTTCCTCAACACACTCTTAGACAACAGCAGAGCACAAGACTATTACTGTTGGTAGAGCAGACCGACTGTTGATGTGTTCATCTGCCTGTGATCAGACTAGTAGTTCAACAGCTGTGGTCTATGACGCACACGCTAATTCTGATGCTATGAACACAGTGAATGAGTTCAGCGTGGAAATGTAAGGTTCAGCTTTGTGACTGTGATTTGTGGACTGTTGCATGTAGTGAGCATAGAAAACCCTTCTAGTAATTTAATAGGATATATGTCATCAACCCTCAACGTTCCAGAATGGGATGAAAATGGCAGCCATTGTGGTCAGGGAGAAATCCAAACCAGCCTAATTGGAATGAATGGCAGTAAAGGCATAATCCTGGTTTTATGTATGCAGGAAAATACAAGTAAGGCATGTGATATATTGGAAATGATGTAATAGAATTACTGTCAACCTAAAATATTGTCATATAATTATAATCCAGTTTATATGGGGTTTAAACAAATTTTCTGTAAGTAGCATCTAAAATATATGTAAACAGACCATAAATGTCTAAATTGTTGTTTTCTTGGACAGCTGAGAGTTCTATTATATGATGCAATATCAGTACTTGTTGCATTTACAACTTGTCTAAGTCCCATCATCAACTGATTTAAGATAGTGTCTGGCTGTGGATTGACTGTATTGTTTAAATGGAATGTTGGCAGTTAATAAAAAATGTAATAATGGAATCATTCCTCTGAAACTGTCTGGCTAACTAACAAAAATACAGTGCAGATAAATTCTTCAAATTCATGATTTGACACAATATCTTATCATAACTCTGGCAAACCACGGTTGACCAACTCCCTGACCAAAATGGCTGACCTTGATCCCATCATGTCCATTCTAGTATTCTAATTCCTAATTCTATGGTAGTGACATACAGTGATAAA
>NC_052346.1:14230421-14245421 GCF_016432855.1 Salvelinus namaycush
CTCTCTGCTGTCTGTTCTGCTAGTCTTGTCTTGCTCTCTGCTCTGCGTTCGACTGGCTGGCCTGGCCTTGGATTTATCTGGCCTGGCCTCCTGGTCTCCATGGTGATTAATGGGAACACTCTGACAGGTGCAGAAAGGCCTATATTACTCTGTCAGCAGACACACACACACAAACACACAAACACACACACACACTGCCTTTGGACCCCTTTGTCACACCTCAGTGTGATTGGCAGGGTAATGTTTAATTAGGACATGGGGCGAGGTTGGCGCTGGGGTGTATTTGCATAATTCTCAGAGTGCCAAAGAGGCATCGGGTGTCAGAAAGCACCACACACACAAACACACAAACACACACACACACACAGAGCTATTCCTAAACTCCGCTGTGACCTAACAGTAGCAATGGGTCAGCCTACCCTTTGGCGACAGACACACACACAGAGTCCGTTTACACTGTGGCGACAGTGAGTCTGTTAGCAGGATGCCGTAGTAGACAGATTTAGGTCCCCATCACACCTCTATCTGTCAGCCTGGTGTGTATGTGTGTGTGTGTGTGTGTGTGTGTGTGTGTGTGTGTGTGTGTGTGTGTGTGTGTGTGTGTGTGTGTGTGCGTGTGTTTACGTATGTGTTCGTGTGTGTGTGTGTGTGTGCGTGCGTGCGTGCGTGCGTGCGTGCGTGTGTGTGTGTATGTGTGTACTTGGTAACAACACCATTAACATTCCCAATGCCAACAGCCCCCACCCTCTCCCGCTGTGCTCCAATCAGCACCTCACACACACACACACACACACACACACACACACACATTCTGCCTGTGACACTGCAACAACAGAGACTGGTCCCAAAATAACACTTCAACCAATCAGAGAGAAGAGCCTGTGAGTAGACCACTTAATCTACATTCCTCTCTCTCTCTATCTCCTTGACATCCCTCCATGTCTTGTTCCTTCTACCTCTCCTGTCTGTTGATTGACCATGCTGTGTAACCTTACTCCATGTTGATGTGTAGGCCACATACAGTGCATTCAGAAACTATTCACACCCCTGGACTTATTCCACATTTTGTTGTGTTACAGCCTGAATTTAAAATGTATTAAATTTAGATTTTGTGTTACTGGCCAACACACAATACTGTGTAGGCCATAATGTCAAAGTGGAATTATGTTTTTAGACAGTTTGACAAATTAATTAAACATGAAAGTCACTCAGATGCCGGAGAGGAAGGAAACCAATGGTGACTTTAAAACAGTTACAGAGTTTAATGGCTGTGATAGGAGGAAACTGAGGATGGATCAACAACATTGTAGTTACTCCACAATACTAACCTAAATGACAGAGGGAAAAGAAGGCAACCTGTACAGAATACAAATGCATCCTGTTTGCACTAAATAAAGTTAAAATGTTAAAAATGTGGCAAAGAAATGAAAGATTTGTATTCAGGACATAAAGTTATGTTTGAGCAAATCCAACACATCACTGAGTATCACTCTTCATATTTTCAAGAACGGTGGTGAGTGCATCATATTATGGGTTTGCTTGTTATTATTAGGATACATTTTTTTTAAAGAAACGGAATAGAGCTAAGCACAGGCAAAATCCTAGAGGAAAACCTGGTTCAGTTTGCTTTCCAACAGACACTGGGAGACAAATTCACCTTTCAGCAGGGCAATAACCTAAAACACAAGGCCCAAAATACACTGGAGTTGTTTACCAAGACGGTATTGAATGTTCCTGAGTGGCCTAGTTACAGTTTTGACTTAAATCGGCTTGAAAGTCCATGTCAAAACCTGGAAACGTCTGTCTATCAATGATCAACAACCAACAGCTCTTAGAGACTTACCCAGAAAGACTCACAGCTCTTAGAGACTTACCCAGAAAGACTCACAGCTCTTAGAGACTTACCCAGAAAGACTCACAGCTCTTAGAGACTTACCCAGAAAGACTCACAGCTCTTAGAGACTTACCCAGAAAGACTCACAGCTCTTAGAGACTTACCCAGAAAGACTCACAGCTCTTAGAGACTTACCCAGAAAGACTCACAGCTCTTAGAGACTTACCCAGAAACACTCACAGTTCTTAGAGACTTACCCAGAAAGACTCACAGCTCTTAGAGACTTACCCAGAAAGACTCACAGCTCTTAGAGACTTACCCAGAAAGACTCACAGCTCTTAGAGACTTACCCAGAAACACTCACAGTTCTTAGAGACTTACCCAGAAAGACTCACAGCTCTTAGAGACTTACCCAGAAAGACTCACAGCTCTTAGAGACTTACCCAGAAAGACTCACAGCTCTCAGAGACTTACCCAGAAAGACTCACAGCTCTTAGAGACTTACCCAGAAAGACTCACAGCTCTTAGAGACTTACCCAGAAAGACTCACAGCTCTTAGAGACTTACCCAGAAAGACTCACAGCTCTTAGAGACTTACCCAGAAAGACGCACAGCTCTTAGAGACTTACCCAGAAAGACTCACAGCTCTTAGAGACTTACCCAGAAAGACTCACAGCTCGTAGAGACTTACCCAGAAAGACTCACAGCTCTTAGAGACTTACCCAGAAAGACGCACAGCTCTTAGAGACTTACCCAGAAAGACTCACAGCTCTTAGAGACTTACCCAGAAAGACTCACAGCTCTTAGAGACTTACCCAGAAAGACTCACAGCTGTAATCGCTGCCGAAGGTGATTCTAACATGTATTGGTGTGAATACTTATGTAAATTAGATATTTCTGTATTTCATTTACAATAAATATGCTAAAATGTTTAAAAACATGTTTCACTTTGTCATTATGTGGTATTGTGTGTAGATGGGTGAGCAAAAAATCTATTTGATGCATTTCAAATTCAGGCTGTAACATAACAAAATGTGGAATAAGTCAAGGGGTGTGAATACTTTCTGAAGGCACTGTATTTATGACATTACCAGCACAAAGCCCTAAATTACCCCAAACATTCCAGAGGAGAGGAGAGAGCTGGCCACCACTATGTCTCCACCTCTTCCTTTCCTTCTCTCTCTCTCTCCCTGCCTCTCTCTCTCTCCCTGCCTCTCTCTCTGCCTCTTCCTCTCGCTCTCTCTCCCTGCCTCTCTCTCTCTCCCTGCCTCTCTCTCTCTCCCTGCCTCTCTCTCTCTCCCTGCCTCTCTCTCTGCCTCTTCCTCTCTCTCTCTCTCCCTGCCTCTCTCTCTCTCCCTGCCTCTCTCTCTCCCTGCCTCTCTCTCTCTCCCTGCCTCTCTCTCTCTCCCTGCCTCTCTCTCTGCCTCTTCCTCTCGCTCTCTCTCCCTGCCTCTCTCTCACCCTGCCTCTCTCTCTCTCTCCCTGCCTCTCTCTCTATCCCTGCCTCTCTCTCTCCCTGCCTCTCTCTCTCCCTGCCTCTCTCTCTGCCTCTTCCTCTCGCTCTCTCTCCCTGCCTCTCTCTCACCCTGTCTCTCTCTCTCTCTCCCTGCCTCTCTCTCTCTCCCTGCCTCTCTCTCTGCCTCTTCCTCTCGCTCTCTCTCCCTGCCTCTCTCTCACCCTGCCTCTCTCTCTCTCCCTGCCTCTCTCTCTGCCTCTTCCTCTCGCTCTCTCGCCCTGCCTCTCTCTCTCCCTGCCTCTCTCTCTCTCCCTGCCTCTCTCTCTGCCTCTTCCTCTCGCTCTCTCTCTCTGCCTCTCTCTCACCCTGCCTCTCTCTCTCTCCCTGCCTCTCTCTCTCTCCCTGCCTCTCTCTCTGCCTCTTCCTCTCTCACTGCCTCTTCCTCTTGCTCTCTCTCTCTCTGCCTCTCTCTGCCTCTCTCTCTCTCTCTCTCTGCATCCCTTTCTGTCTCTGCATCCCTCTCTGCCTCTCTCTCTAACTCTCTGCCTCCCTCTCTCTCTGCCTCCATCTCTCTCTGCCTCCCTTAATCTATTTCTCTCTCTCTCAGCTCGAACATATACACATATCCAACCAGCAACGCATCTCTCAACTAGAACACAGAGAAAATAATCTCCTTCAGCAGCAATAGTGTCAGAGGAAGAGGCAGGTAGACCTGACTAATAGAAGTCTGACAGCCTGACACGCACGCACGCACGCACGCACCCATACACACACGTCGGTCAGTGGTACTCACTCTGATCACCTCAGGCGTCTGCTGGATGAGCAGCGTCGAGCCGATGTCTCTCAGGGCAACCACATCACTAGGGGCAACCGGGTGTCTCACGGCAACAGGAGGAGCAGCGATGGTTGCAACAGGTGCCTCTCCAGGTGTGGGTGTAGGGGGCGGGACAGGGGTTACAGCCGGTGGAGGGGTGGCCTTGGTGGTAAGTACAGCTGTCAGGTCAGCTACAGGTGGATGTTCACGTCTAGCGGCCTCTAACAGTCCAACTGTAGCCGCTTCTGAAGGTGTGGGTACGACTGTAGGTGGTGGAACAGGTGTGGGTACGACTGTAGGTGGTGGAACAGGTGTGGGTAGGGCAGAAGGTGTAGCTTGGTCTGTAGCGACAGACTCTGCTAGGGTTGTGGGGATATGGGCAGGGACAGGTGTGGGAGCTGTAGAGACAGGTAGAGCCGTAGGAACAGGTCCATCTGTAAGTCTGGGAGCAGGTGCTGGAGTGGAGGCAGACACATGTACAGGCGTGGATACAGGTCCATCTGTAGGTAAAGGCACAGTTCAGTTCACATACGTACATAGAACGAAGAACCGTGCAACATATAACCACCTCGACAACTACTGTGATAATTATTATTTGACCCTGCTGGTCATCTATGAACATTTGAACATCTTGGCCATGTTCTGTTATAATCTCCACCCGGCACAGCCAGAAGAGGACTGGCCACCCCTCATAGCCTGGTTCCTCTCTAGGTTTCTTCCTAGGTTTTGGCCTTTCTAGGGAGTTTTTCCTAGCCACCGTGCTTCTACACCTGCATTGCTTGCTGTTTGGGGTTTTAGGCTGGGTTTCTGTACAGCACTTTGAGATATCAGCTGATGTACGAAGGGCTATATAAATACATTTGATTTGATTTGATATACACAATACCATGGATAGGAATAGATAGACACGGACAGTCACCTTGCCCAGCTGGTGGAGATCCAGGTAGTTTGGCCTGAGTAATAGTGTCAGTCTTGGCTGCAGTAGCCAGAGTGTCCTGTAGGAGTCTCATCACCTCCTTCTCTTTGCTCTGAGCCCCAGTCTTCCCAGTGTTCCCAGGACTACCCCCAGAGTCCACCAGCTCCTGGGCAAAGCTCTCAATGCTCTCAAGGATCCTCAGCAGCAGGGCCCCGTCCTCCTCATCTCCCAGCCCCACCACGCTGCCCTCTGCCTGGGGGAGAGGAGCAGGTGAGCTGGGGGTCGACCTAGTGGCCTGGGCGTTAGCGGTTAGGTGGCTAACAGGAACAGGCCTTTGAGCCTGGGGGTTGAATTGGGTTTGTGTCTGGAGAGAGGGTTGGGTTTGTGGGGAGGAGTTCCCCTGTCCTGTCCCCCTCTGGCTGGTCTTAGGGGGGAGAGGGGGCTCCGTCTCTCTTTCTCTCTCTCCCTCTCTGACTCTGTCTCTCTCCCGACCCATGCTCTGCGACAGACACTCCAAGTCCATCAGAAGTGTGTCGATGTCGTCGTCTCTATGAGTGACAGGAGGGGTGTGTCCGGAGGTTGGGGGGCAGGTGAGGTCTTCACCGGCAGACTGGAGTGTGTGTGTAACGTGTACGTGTGACAGATTGGGGCTGAGGTGTGTGTGCGCGGAGCTGGGGGGTGTGTGTGGACTAAAAGCTGTCCCGTTCCGACTGTGAGTGTGTGTGAGGCTTCTGGTCGGTGTGTGTGAGTGTGTGTGTCTGGAAGCCCTGTTCAGCCCCCTTCCCAGGTCTGCATCCTCCTCAATAAAGAGAGCCTCCATGGGGGAGATGGACGGAGTGTGTGTGCGCGCTGACGGAGTGTGCGTTTGTGATGAAGGTGTGTGTGCCTGGGATGGAGGGGTAGAAACGGACAACGTGTGGGTATGCGGTGAGGGAGAGTGTTTGTGTGACAGAGTTGACAGAGTGTGCGTGTGCTGCAGCCCGTTGGTCTGAACCTTATGTCTCCCTGCTGTCTCAGGCGTAGTGGACAAAGGGAGAGAAGAGTCTGGAGCGAGTGATGAGGGTGGCAGTAGATCCCTGCTCTTGGGTAAGGGAGGGTTCTGAACAACGTCCTCATACCGTGGCGGTTGATCATTCCCAAATATAGGTGAGAAGGGGACAGCAGCTTGCTGCAGCATATGGAGACTACTAACCAGCTCGGCCAACTCGCTATGACCTCCAATCCCTGACCCTTGACCTCCAGCCCCTGACCCTAACCCTAACCCAGCCCCCTCCAGCTCTAGAGGCAGTTTCCTCAGATAGGAGCTCAGTCTGGTCATCACAGCTCTGTAGATGCTCTCTGGACTGGCTCCCCCATCTTCCCCTCCCCCGGGACTCTTCCGACTGATACACTGCTTGATGATGTCAGTACATTTCTTCAAGTCCTCTGAACACTTGACCAGAATGTCCAGACAGGCCCGTATGTCTTCCCCCCCTGCTCCTCCCACTCCTCCCTCCTCCCCTGCACGGGTCTTCTCCAGTAACCGGGCGATGAGGGACTCGTCGGCTAATGAGCTGAGGTAGAGAGACGCCACTGTGTTTAGCCCCGCCTCCAAGGAACCGGAGCAGGCGCTGGATAGGCTACTGGTGGACCCGGCCCTGGAGACACTGGATAGAATGGTTGTGGATAGAGACCCGCCCCCGGCGTTGATGCTAGCAGGCGATTGGCCTTTGAGCACCTTGGTGGTGTCGCTGAAAGGCGGCAGGTTCTCATCATTGGCGTTTCCATTTCCGGTAATAGTCCCATTCCCGGTTCCTCCGACGTTCCCGGTGAAGTGTCCATAGACGATGTCGAGGTCCGTGGACCGACGGCTGTAGGAGTCCGGCCTGACCTTGCGACCTTTCCTTAAGGTCACGTGACTGGTGGAAAGGCGGAGCTTCTCGAAGGAGAACTCTTTGAGTTTGCCACTGGCCAGGTTGATGGCTTCTCCTGTGATGTCCTTCAGACTGGCAGAGCTCTGGAGAGGCCGGTCAGGACTGGTAGTAGTGGTGGTAGTGTTGGCCTTCTTACCTCGCCATGGAGGACTGTCCTCACCCACCACACCATACACACTGTTAGGATCATTAGGGACACCACTGCGCCCATTACAGCTGGTCATACTAAGTTTAGAGCCGTTGGGGATTTGGTGAGGAGAGTTAGCGTTTCGGGTCAGGTTGTGTGTGAATGTGTGTGAGGGGTCAGGGTGTGTGTGAGTGTGTGTGTCTGAGGGGGCGGTCAGCAGCTCGGAGCAGGTGCTGCGATGGGCAACAGTACAGTCCAGTCCCTGGGACAGCGCCCCACATGACCCGGAGCAGTAGTGCACCGCGTGACTCTGAGCCCGACGGTCCACCACCACGCTGCTGTAGCAACTAACACTGCTCACTACCACGCGATAGGCTGCTGCCATGGTTACCGCTCAGTTGACGCCTGGTTACCGCTTGGTTACCAAGGTTACAAAGCAGTCTCAATTACTGCACGGAAAAAAACATATTGGAAAAAAACACAACGTGAAAAAAATCCAAGGCCAAAATAGTTATTGTTTAAATCCCTTCGGATGAGTGGGGCAGTTTCAGATCCACAGGGTCAACTAAACAGCCTCCTTAAAATCCACACCAGAAAGATCTGAAACTCCAAATTCATGCAGAAAAAATAGACACATTTCCACACAGAAAAAAGTCCACATAAAAAACTAAAATATTCCTTCAGATGAGAAGAAAAGGTCAGTCCATGCTGTAATCACAGAATCCATTAGAGTCAGGATTCATTTGATTTTCACCTGTGCCTAAACACGGTCTTCTCAGAGGTCCAAAGGAACTCCAGGGGCCTGGTCTAACCCCACTGTCGCCTGAAAGTCCCCCTGATCAGGGTTCACCGTCCTGGGCTTGGAAACTCACCCAGGCCCCCTCTCCTTTTGTCCTTCTCTCTCCTCTTCTCTCTTCTATCCCCCTCTCCTTCTCTCCACTTCTGACCCCCTCTCTGCCTCTCCACTTCTGTCCCCCTCTCCTTCTCTCCACTTCTATCCCCTTCTCCTTCTCTCCACTTCTGTCCCCCTCTCCTTCTCTCCACTTCTATCCCCTTCTCCTTCTCTCCACTTCTGTCCCCCTCTCTGCCTCTCGTTCGTAAAATAAATGCAGTCCACTCTAACCACAGCTGCCTTGATGTGATTCACAGATGTCGGCTCTCTCGCTCTCTCTCGCTCTCTCTCTCTCCCTCCCTCCTTCCGTCCTGCGCTGTCAGGCTGCTCTCAGAGTGTTTCTGATGGGAGGACACCACCTGTGAGTTGACAGAAAAGGGGGGAGTGAGGGGGAAGGAGGGAGAGAAAGAAGGAAGGAGAGAAAAATATAGCACTCAATCATTTAGACAGTCACCCTGTAGCAAATTATTTTTCTCTGTGTGTGTGTGGGTGGGGGTGTGTGTGTGGGTGAGGCATGTGTGTGTGGGGGTGGGGCGTGTGTGTGTGTGTGTGTGTGTGTGTGTGTGTGTGTGTGTGTGTGTGTGTGTGTGTGTGTGTGTGTGTGTGTGGGTGTTGTCAGCCCTCCAGCTATCCTCCAGATGACAGTATATATGAGGGACCTTAGTCCTTTATCATCAAAGAGTACAAAACCGCATGTGTACTTCCTGACACACACGCGCACACACACACACGACACGCTGGTTCCCGATCAAAAAGAGCGTAAGAAACTAAAGAGCGCAGAGAAGATAAGAAAATGACGGTGAAGGTATAATGTGTAATGGCGAGGCCAGACTGGCTCGTTGATTTGACCTTTGTTTCTAGGGATGGGGGGGGAAATGATAATTACATATCGCATTATTATTATGGAGGATATTATATTGATACTTTGACTCAAAGTATCGTTTAACGCCAAAACTCTGGACATTCCTCATCCTATAGCTTGTTCTTAATCTTCTTTTTAAATAGTTCTTATATTTCCATGACGCATGAAAATACATTTTCTCATGGCTCCCTCGTCTCTCTGCAGCAGACATATGGTGAGCAAAAAGTTTGGAACATCAAATCGCAATAAAATCACAGCATCGAATCGCAATACACCTCGTATCGGCACCTAAGTATCGTGATGGTATTGTATCGTGAGGTCCCTGGCCCTAGTGATTTCCAATCTCAATAGGAGTCCTACGTTGACGATCCATTTCCATACAATTTTCATCCAACATTTATCCATTTAAGTTGGTGTCTGTTCTCCATGGATCAGTCTTGGATCCCCCTAAGGGTGAAAGAAGGAGAGGTGACTGGAGGACAGTCTACATGTTCTCACATGTTTATATCAGTCGTGGTATTAAGAGTCTGTTAGCGGAGCAGAATTACCTAATAAAAGCCCATTGGTCTGTTTAAAACACCAACACACCTGTCCTTGATTTCCCCAAGGCTGTCCCACTGAACTATGATGTCCCCAAGGCTGTCCCATTGAACTCTGATGTCCCCAAGGCTGTCCCATTGAACTCTGATGTCCCCAAGGCTGTCCCATTGAACTCTGATGTCCCCAAGGCTGTCCCATTGAACTCTGATGTCCCCAAGGCTGTCCCATTGAACTCTGATGTCCCCAAGGCTGTCCCATTGCACTCTGATGTCCCCAAGGCTGTCCCATTGCACTCTGATGTCCCCAAGGCTGTCCCATTGCACTCTGATGTCCCCAAGGCTGTCCCATTGAACTCTGATGTCCCCAAGGCTGTCCCATTGCACTCTGATGTCCCCAAGGCTGTCCCATTGCACTCTGATGTCCCCAAGGCTGTCCCATTGCACTCTGATGTCCCCAAGGCTGTCCCATTGAACTCTGATGTCCCCAAGGCTGTCCCATTGCACTCTGATGTCCCTGGCTGGTGTCATGTCTTTAATCCATGATCAGATGTTTCCCTGTTTCTCTCCACCACGTCCACGTGTTTTGTTTTTGACTGGTTCACCATCAGTTTTGAGCGCCTCATAAATGAGATAAGAAATGGGCACCTCAGATATAACCATTCTGTAGTGCTGGGCCTCTCTCTCTCCCACTCTCTCTCTCTCTCTCTCGTTGGAGTCTCAGTGGAACAGTGGGGGAGAGAACACATTCCTCAGAGCTGCTACCCTCCCATATTACAGACACACACGCAATCACACACACACGCTCCTCATAAACTGAACACACACCCATACACTAGCCTATAAAGTGAGTTAAGTAACTAGGCTGAGCTGGCCAATGAACTCCCTGCATTCAGTTCAGTGGTTAAACACTATTTAAAGTGAGGACCGTCCCACAAATTGAGCTGAATGGATATTAGTTCATACAGGGCTGAATAAATGTTGCATGGCATCTCCCATCTTCTCTAGCTCCTCTACCTCGTCTCTCTCTCCTCTCTCCCATCTTCTCTCTCTAGCTCCTCTACCTCGTCTCTCTCTCCTCTCTCCCATCTTCTCTCTCTAGCTCCTCTACCTCGTCTCTCTCTCCTCTCTCCCATCTTCTCTAGCTCCTCTACCTCGTCTCTCTCTCGTCTCTCCCATCTTCTCTAGCTCCTCTACCTCGTCTCTCTCTCCTCTCTCCCATCTTCTCTAGCTCCTCTACCTCGTCTCTCTCTCCTCTCTCCCATCTTCTCTAGCTCCTCTACCTCGTCTCTCTCTCCTCTCTCCCATCTTCTCTAGCTCCTCTACCTCATCTCTCTCTCCTCTCTCCCATCTTCTCTAGCTCCTCTACCTCATCTCTCTCTCCTCTCTCCCATCTTCTCTAGCTCCTCTACCTCATCTCTCTCTCCTCTCTCCCATCTTCTCTAGCTCCTCTACCTCATCTCTCTCTCCTCTCTCCCATCTTCTCTAGCTCCTCTACCTCATCTCTCTCTCCTCTCTCCCATCTTCTCTAGCTCCTCTACCGCGTCTCTCTCTCCTCTCTCCCATCTTCTCTCTCTAGCTCCTCTACCTCGTCTCTCTCTCCTCTCTCCCATCTTCTCTAGCTCCACTACCTCGTCTCTCTCTCCTCTCTCCCATCTTCTCCAGCTCCTCTACCTCATCTCTCTCTCCTCTCTCTTCCATCTTCTCTCTCTAGCTCCTCTACCTCATCTCTCTCTCTCCTCTCTTCCATCTTCTCTCTCTAGCTTCTCTACCTCATCTCTCTCTCCTCTCTTCCATCTTCTCTCTCTAGCTCCTCTACCTCATCTCTCTCTCCTCTCTTCCATCTTCTCTCTCTAGCTCCTCTACCTCATCTCTCTCTCTCCTCTCTTCCATCTTCTCTCTCTAGCTCCTCTACCTCATCTCTCTCTCTCCTCTCTTCCATCTTCTCTCTCTAGCTTCTCTACCTCATATCTCTCTCCTCTCTTCCATCTTCTCTCTCTAGCTCCTCTACCTCATCTCTCTCTCCTCTCTTCCATCTTCTCTCTCTAGCTCCTCTACCTCATCTCTCTCTCTCCTCTCTTCCATCTTCTCTCTCTAGCTCCTCTACCTCATCTCTCTCTCCTCTCTTCCATCTTCTCTCTCTAGCTCCTCTACCTCATCTCTCTCTCCTCTCTTCCATCTTCTCTCTCTAGCTCCTCTACCTCATCTCTCTCTCTCCTCTCTTCCATCTTCTCTCTCTAGCTCCTCTACCTCATCTCTCTCTCTCCTCTCTTCCATCTTCTTTCTCTAGCTCCTCTACCTCGTCTCTCTCTCCTCTCTTCCATCTTCTCTCTCTCTCCTCTACCTCGTCTCTCTCTCCTCTCTCCCATCTTCTCTCTCTAGCTCCTCTACCTCATCTCTCTCCCCTCTCTTCCATCTTCTCTCTCTAGCTCCTCTACCTCGTCTCTCTCTCTCCTCTCTTCCAAATTCTCTCTCTAGCTCCTCTACCTCGTCTCTCTCTCCTCTCTTCCATCTTCTCTCTCTCTCCTCTACCTCCTCTCTCTCTCCTCTCTTCCATCTTCTCTCTCTAGCTCCTCTACCTCATCTCTCTCTCCTCTCTTCCATCTTCTCTCTCTAGCTCCTCTACCTCATCTCTCTCTCTCCTCTCTTCCATCTTCTCTCTCTAGCTCCTCTACCTCATCTCTCTCTCCTCTCTTCCATCTTCTCTCTCTAGCTCCTCTACCTCGTCTCTCTCTCCTCTCTTCCATCTTCTCTCTCTAGCTCCTCTACCTCATCTCTCTCTCCTCTCTTCCATCTTCTCTCTCTAGCTCCTCTACCTCATCTCTCTCTCTCCTCTCTTCCATTTTCTTTCTCTAGCTCCTCTACCTCGTCTCTCTCTCCTCTCTTCCATCTTCTCTCTCTCTCCTCTACCTCGTCTCTCTCTCCTCTCTCCCATCTTCTCTCTCTAGCTCCTCTACCTCATCTCTCTCTCCTCTCTTCCATCTTCTCTCTCTAGCTCCTCTACCTCGTCTCTCTCTCTCCTCTCTTCCAAATTCTCTCTCTAGCTCCTCTACCTCGTCTCTCTCTCCTCTCTTCCATCTTCTCTCTCTAGCTCCTCTACCTTGTCTCTCTCTCTCTCCTCTCTTCCATCTTCTCTCTCTAGCTCCTCTACCTCATCTCTCTCTCTCCTCTCTTCCATCTTCTCTCTCTAGCTCCTCTACCTTGTCTCTCTCTCTCCTCTCTTCCATCTTCTCTCCCTAGCTCCTCTACCTCATCTCTCTCTCCTCTCTTCCATCTTCTCTCTCTAGCTCCTCTACCTTGTCTCTCTCTCTCTCCTCTCTTCCATCTTCTCTCTCTAGCTCCTCTACCTCATCTCTCTCTCTCCTCTCTTCCATCTTCTCTCTCTAGCTCCTCTACCTTGTCTCTCTCTCTCCTCTCTTCCATCTTCTCTCCCTAGCTCCTCTACCTCATCTCTCTCTCCTCTCTTCCATCTTCTCTCTCTAGCTCCTCTACCTTGTCTCTCTCTCTCCTCTCTTCCATCTTCTCTCTCTAGCTCCTCTACCTCGTCTCTCTCTCCTCTCTTCCATCTTCTCTCTCTAGCTCCTGTACCTCGTCTCTCTCTCCTCTCTTCCATCTTCTCTCTCTAGCTCCTCTACCTCATCTCTCTCTCTCCTCTCTTCCATCTTCTTTCTCTAGCTCCTCTACCTCGTCTCTCTCTCCTCTCTCTTCCATCTTCTCTCTCTAGCTCCTCTACCTCGTCTCTCTCTCCTCTCTCTTCCATCTTCTCTCTCTAGCTCCTCTACCTCGTCTCTCTCTCGGTTTCAGGTTTCAGGGTTTTTACTGTCACGTGCACTAGTACAGTGTAATGTCTTTCTTGCTCGCTCTTTCCCAACAATGCAGTAATCAATATCAGTAGAACTGTAAAAAATGAAATAAACAGTCAAGTAGAACGCGACAAAGAGAACTAAGAAGAACACTAGAATGTAAGTAAGCATACTATCTACAGGGTCAGTCAGTTCCAGTACCATATTTACAATATGCCGGGACACAGGAGCATATTAACTTCTTTGGGGAAGGGGGGCAGTATTGAGTGGCTTGGATGAATAAGGTGCCCAGAGTAAACTGCTTGTTACCCAGGCCCAGAAGCTATGATATGCATATAAGTAGTAGATTTGGATAGAAAACACGCTAAAGTTTCCAAAACTGTTAAAATAATGTCTGTGAGTATAACAGAACTCATATGGCAGGCGAAAACCTGAGACAAATCCAACCGGGAAGTGGGAAATCTGAGGTTGATGATGATGCTGTGTCTATGGGGCCAGATTGCACTTCCCAAGGCTTCCAGCAGATGTCAACAGTCTTTAGAAAGTTGTTTGAGGGTTCTATTGTGGAAGGGGGTCGAATAAGAGCTGTTTCAACAAGTGGACTAGGCTGAGGCCAATGAGTCACGCGGGCGAGCCGTTCCTTCTTTTTCCTCTGTAATGAATACGCTATTGTCCGGTTGGAATATTATTGAAGATGTATTATAAAAAGACCCTAAGGATTGATTGTAAACATCGTTTGACATGTTTCTACAAACTGTAATGGAACTCTTTTGACTTTTTGTCTGGATTTTGCGCTCGCGCATTGTGCCTTTAGAATAGTGAACTAAACGCGTGAACAAAACGGAGGTATTTGGACATAAATATGGACGTAATCGAACAAAACAAACATTTCTTGTGGAAGTGGGAGTCCTGGGAGTGCATTCTGACGAAGATCATCAAAGGTAAGTGAAGATTTATAATGCTATTTCTGACTTTTGTTGACTCCACAATTTGCCGGGTAACTGTATAGCTTGCTTTGGTGGCTGAACGCTGTACTCAGATTATTGAATATTGTGCTTTTGCCGTAAAGCTTTTTTGAAATCTGACACAGCGGTTGCATTAAGAACAAGTTTATCTTTAATTCTATGTAAAACATGTATCTTTCATCAAAGTTTATGATGAGTATTTCTGTTATTTGATGTGGCTCTCTGCAATTTCTCCGGATGTTTTGGAGGCATTTCTGAACATGGCGCCAATGTAAACTGAGGTTTTTGGATATAAATATGAACTTTACCGAACAAAACATACATGTATTGTGTAACATTGTCCTGGGAGTATCATCTGATGAAGATCGTCAAAGGTTAGTGATTCATTTTATCTATATTTCTGATTTTTGTGACACCTCCCTTTGGTTGGAAAATGGCTGAATGCTTTCTGTGACTAGGCGCTGTCCTAAAATAATGATATGTTGTGCTTTAGCCGTAAAGCCTTTTTGAAATGGGACACTGTGGTTGGATTAACGAGAAGTGTATCTTTAAAATGGTGTAAAATACTTGTATGTTTGAGGAATTTTAATTATGAGATTTCTGTTGTTTTGAATTTGGCGCCCTGCAATTTCACTGGCTGTTGGCGAGGTGTGACGCTAGCGTCCCGAACGATCCCAGAGAGGTTAACTTCTTGTGGCTGCAGGGGCAGTATTGAGTAGCTTGGATGAAAGGTGCACAGAGGTGCCCAGAGTAAACTGCCTGCTCCTCAGTCCCAGTTGCTAATATATGCATATTATTATTAGTATTGGATAGAAAACACTCTGAAGTTTCTAAAACTGTTTGAATTATGTCTGTGAGTATAACAGAACTCATATGGCAGGC
>NC_052346.1:14250421-14255421 GCF_016432855.1 Salvelinus namaycush
CGCAAACCTACGTCATCACCGAGAGAGTGGAGACAGGGAGGAGAGAGAGGAGACAGAGGAGACAGAGGGGAGACAGAGAGGAGACAGAGGAGACAGAGGAGACAGAGGGGAGACAGAGAGGAGACAGAGGGGAGGCAGAGAGGAGACAGGGAGGAGACAGAGGGGAGACAGAGGAGACAGAGGGGAGGCAGAGAGGAGACAGAGGAGACAGAGGGGAGACAGAGAGGAGACAGGGAGGAGACAGAGGGGAGACAGAGGAGACAGAGGGGAGGCAGAGAGGAGACAGAGGAGACAGAGGGGAGACAGAGGAGACAGGGAGGAGACAGAGGGGAGACAGAGGAGACAGAGGGGAGGCAGAGAGGAGACAGAGGAGACAGAGGGGAGGCAGAGAGGAGACAGAGGAGACAGAGGGGAGGCAGAGGAGACAGAGGAGACAGAGGGGAGGCAGAGGAGACAGAGAGGAGACAGGGGAGACAGAGGACACAGAGAGGAGACAGGGGAGACAGAGGAGACAGAGGGGAGACAGAGGACACAGAGAGGAGACAGAGGGGAGACAGAGAGGAGACAGAGAGGAGACAGAGGGGACAGAGAGGAGACAGAGGAGACAGAGAGGAGACAGAGAGGAGACAGAGGAGACAGAGAGGAGACAGAGAGGAGACAGTGGAGACAGAGAGGAGACAGAGAGGAGACAGGGGAGACAGGGGAGACAGAGGAGACAGAGGGGAGACAGAGAGGAGACAGAGAGGAGACAGAGGGGAGACAGAGGAGACAGAGAGGAGACAGGGGAGACAGAGGAGACAGAGGGGAGGCAGGGGAGACAGAGAGGAGACAGGGGAGACAGAGGACACAGAGAGGAGACAGAGGGGAGACAGAGAGGAGACAGAGAGGAGACAGAGGGGACAGAGAGGAGACAGAGGAGACAGAGAGGAGACAGAGAGGAGACAGAGGAGACAGAGAGGAGACAGAGAGGAGACAGTGGAGACAGAGAGGAGACAGAGAGGAGACAGGGGAGACAGGGGAGACAGAGGAGACAGAGGGGAGACAGAGAGGAGACAGAGAGGAGACAGAGGGGAGACAGAGGAGACAGAGAGGAGACAGGGGAGACAGAGGAGACAGAGGGGAGGCAGGGGAGACAGAGAGGAGACAGGGGAGACAGAGGACACAGAGAGGAGACAGAGGGGAGACAGAGAGGAGACAGAGAGGAGACAGAGGGGACAGAGAGGAGACAGAGGAGACAGAGAGGAGACAGAGAGGAGACAGAGGAGACAGAGAGGAGACAGAGAGGAGACAGTGGAGACAGAGAGGAGACAGAGAGGAGACAGGGGAGACAGAGGAGACAGAGGGGAGACAGAGAGGAGACAGAGAGGAGACAGAGGGGAGACAGAGGAGACAGAGGGGAGGCAGGGGAGACAGAGGACACAGAGAGGAGGCAGAGAGGAGACAGAGGGGAGACAGAGGGGAGACAGAGGGGAGACAGAGGAGACAGGGAGGAGACAGAGAGGAGACAGAGGGGAGACAGAGGAGACAGAGGAGACAGGGAGGAGACAGAGAGGAGACAGAGGGGAGACAGAGGAGACAGAGGGGAGACAGGGAGGAGACAGAGAGGAGACAGAGAGGAGGCAGAGAGGAGACAGAGGAGAAAGAGAGGAGACAGAGAGGAGACAGAGGAGACAGAGAGGAGACAGGGGAGGCAGAGAGGAGACAGAGGAGACAGAGAGGAGACAGAAGAGACAGAGAGGAGGCAGAGAGGAGACAGAGGAGACAGAGGAGACAGAGGGGAGGCAGAGAGGAGACAAAGGGGAGGCAGAGAGGAGACAGAGGGGCGGCAGAGAGGACACAGAGGAGACAGAGGGGAGGCAGAGAGGAGACAGAGGAGACAGAGGAGACAGAGAGGAGACAGAGGGGCGGCAGAGAGGACACAGAGGAGACAGAGGGGAGGCAGAGAGGAGACAGAGGAGACAGAGGAGACAGAAAGGAGACAGGGGAGACAGAGGAGACAGAGAGGAGACAGAGAGGAGACAGGGGAGACAGAGGGGAGACAGAGGGGAGACAGAGAGGAGACAGAGAGGAGACAGAGAGGAGACAGAGAGGAGACAGGGGAGACAGAGGAGACAGAGAGGAGGCAGAGAGGAGACAGAGAGGAGATAGGGGAGACAGAGGGGAGCGACAGAGGGGAGACAGAGAGGAGACAGAGAGGAGACAGGGGAGACAGAGGAGACAGGGGAGACAGAGAGGAGACAGAGAGGAGACAGTGGAGACAGAGAGGAGGCAGAGAGGAGAAAGAGAGGAGACAGAGAGGAGACAGTGGAGACAGGAGCGACAGAGAGGAGACAGAGAGGAGACAGAGAGGAGACAGGGGAGACAGAGGAGACAGAGGGGAGACAGGGAGGAGACAGAGAGGAGACAGGGGAGACAGAGGAGACAGAGAGGAGACAGAGGAGACAGAGAGGAGACAGAGCGGAGACAGAGAGGAGACAGAGGAGACAGAGAGGAGACAGAGGAGACAGAGAGGAGACAGAGAGGAGACAGAGAGGAGACAGAGGAAACAGAGAGGAGGCAGAGAGGAGACAAAGGGGAGGCAGAGAGGAGACAGAGAGGAGACAGAGAGGAGACAGAGAGGAGGCAGAGAGGAGACAGAGAGGAGACAGAGGAGACAGAGGGGAGAGAGAGAGGAGACAGAGGAGACAGAGGGGAGACAGAGAGGAGACAGAGGGGAGACAGAGGGGAGACAGAGAGGAGACAGAGAGGAGACAGAGGGGAGACAGAGCGGAGACAGAGCGGAGACAGAGGGGAGGCAGAGAGGAGACAGAGGGGAGACAGAGGAGAGACAGAGGAGACAGAGGGGAGACAGAGGGGAGACAGAGGAGACAGAGGGGAGACAGAGCGGAGACAGAGGGGAGGCAGAGAGGAGACAGAGGGGAGACAAAGAGGAGACAGAGGGGAGACAAAGAGGAGACAGAGGGGAGACAGAAGGGAGACAGAGAGAACACAGAGGGGAGAGAGAGAGGAGACAGAGGAGAAAGAGGAGACAGAGAGGAGACAGAGGAGACAGAGAGGAGGCAGAGAGGAGACAGAGAGGAGACAGGGTAGACAGAGAGGAGACAGGGGAGACAGTGAGGAGACAGAGAGGAGAAGGAAGGAGACAGAGGGGAGAAAGAGAGGAGACAGAGGAGAGACAGAGAGAACACAGAGGGAAGACAGAGGAGACAGAGGAGACAGAGGGGAGACAGAGGGGAGACAGAGAGGAGACAGAGGGGAGACAGAGAGGAGACAGAGGAGACAGAGAGGAGGCAGAGAGGAGACAGAGGAGACAGAGAGGAGACAGAGGAGACAGAGAGGAGGCAGAGAGGAGACAGAGGGGAGACAGAGTGGAGACAGAGGGGAGACAGAGGGGAGACAGAGAGGAGACAGTGGAGACAGAGGGGAGACAGAGAGGAGACAGAGAGGAAACAGTGGAGACAGAGAGGATGCAGAGAGGAGACAGAGAGGAGAAAGAGATGAGAAAGAGGGGATAGAGAGAGGAGAAAAAGGGGACATAGAGGAGGCAGAGAGGAGACAGGGGAGACAGAGAGGAGACAGAGAGGAGACAGTGGAGACAGAGAGGAGGCAGAGAGGAGAAAGAGAGGAGACAGAGAGGAGACAGTGGAGACAGGAGCGACAGAGAGGAGACAGAGAGGAGACAGAGAGGAGACAGGGGAGACAGAGGAGACAGAGGGGAGACAGGGAGGAGACAGAGAGGAGACAGGGGAGACAGAGGAGACAGAGAGGAGACAGAGGAGACAGAGAGGAGACAGAGCGGAGACAGAGAGGAGACAGAGGAGACAGAGAGGAGACAGAGGAGACAGAGAGGAGACAGAGAGGAGACAGAGAGGAGACAGAGGAAACAGAGAGGAGGCAGAGAGGAGACAGAGGAGACAGAGAGGAGACAGAGGAGACAGAGAGGAGGCAGAGAGGAGACAGAGAGGAGACAGAGGAGACAGAGGGGAGAGAGAGAGGAGACAGAGGAGACAGAGGGGAGACAGAGAGGAGACAGAGGGGAGACAGAGGGGAGACAGAGAGGAGACAGAGAGGAGACAGAGGGGAGACAGAGCGGAGACAGAGCGGAGACAGAGGGGAGGCAGAGAGGAGACAGAGGGGAGACAGAGGAGAGACAGAGGAGACAGAGGGGAGACAGAGGGGAGACAGAGGAGACAGAGGGGAGACAGAGCGGAGACAGAGGGGAGGCAGAGAGGAGACAGAGAGGAGAAAGAGATGAGAAAGAGGGGATAGAGAGAGGAGAAAGAGGGGACATAGAGGAGGCAGAGAGGAGACAGGGGAGACAGAGAGGAGACAGAGAGGAGACAGTGGAGACAGAGAGGAGGCAGAGAGGAGAAAGAGAGGAGACAGAGAGGAGACAGTGGAGACAGGAGCGACAGAGAGGAGACAGAGAGGAGACAGAGAGGAGACAGGGGAGAGAGAGAGGAGACAGTGGAGACAGAGAGGAGACAGAGGGGAGACAGTGGAGACAAAGAGGAGACAGAGAGGAGACAGAGAGGAGACAGGGGAGACAGAGAGAACAAAGAGGGGAGACAGAGAGGAGACAGAGAGGAGACAGAGAGAACAAAGAGGGGAGACAGAGAGGAGACAGAGGAGACAGAGAGGAGACAGTGGAGACAGAGAGGAGACAGAGAGGAGAAAGAGAGGAGACAGGGTAGACAGAGAGGAGACAGGGGAGACAGAGAGGAGACAGAGAGGAGAAGGAAGGAGACAGAGAGGAGACAGGGTGAGACAGAGAGGAGACAGAAAGGAGAAATACAGTAGGTGAGACAGAGGGGAGAGACAGGAGGGAGACATCATGTTCTACAGGTTAACTCAACCCTCCAGTTCTTGGCTGGTTGATGTCTCTGGAACATCTAGTGATTTACAGACTGAAGCGGTCCAACACTCTAACACACCCACAGAGAGACTCTGATTCTGCAGCTGTAGGGCAAAGCACACAAACACACACACAGTTCTTGGAC